>NC_041389.1:146352817-146418360 GCF_002162155.2 Triticum dicoccoides | reverse complement strand
TTGCATGACGGGGGGCAAGGCGGGGTGGGGGCGGGGCGGGCGGCCGGTGGCACGGTGGAGGGCAAGGCGGGGGTGAGGGCGGAGGGCAGCGCAAGGTGGGGGGAACGGCGGCCTGTGGCAAGGCGGGGGAGACAGTGGAGGGCAGAGCAGGGGCGAGGGCGGTAGCGCGAGATGGGGGGAGAAAGTGAAAACGAGGTCATTTTCGCTCTTAGGGGGTAATGAAGCCTAGCTAGCTATTCATTGTTAGTGTTGGCACAGGTGACGTTGCCAACGCAAGCACTAGGTTTTTAAAGTAGGGTCGGCCACATATTCGTGGATGGCGTTTTGAGCGACGACATGCATAATACAAATATTTACAACGACACAAATTCTTCTCATGGTTCAGAGTACATAAGTATGGTGTGGTTAATTTAGGGTACGCGTATGTACACGGTATACATAGAAAAAAGTACACAAATGAATCATGCAGTACGATGTTGTTTGACAACCCTCTCAACGATAGTTTGGGTCTTCTTAATATTGCTTGAGTATTTCCAACCAACGCTATGACACTTTCTCAGGAAGGGACGTCCTGTCACAGGCAAGGTAGTTCTGCTCCTTCTAGTGGTGTAGTCTTGCTCTTCATACATCTCCTCTTCTATTGGGTCCATGCCAAATTGATCATAGTCATCCTTGTTGTCTACTCCGTTCATCTTGATGATGCTCCTTTTGCCTCTCCGGACGACAACACGACACGGCTTTGAAGGGCCAGTTAAATAGAAGCATTGTGTCACATCCTTAGCAAATACCCAAGGATCATATTTGGCAGTGATTCCTTTCACTCTTTTCGCACCAATAGGTTGTGCTTCCGGCAGAGACATGGTAATGAAACCACGTTCTTCATGCTCGACATTCTTCTCCCATCTGACCCTGAACAATGGCACCGTGTAATCTTTGCCATACTCAAGTTCCCATATCTCTTCGATCCTGCCATAGTATCTATTACTCTCATTCTCGGTCAACTGCAGCATCGTCGCACCTAAGTTCTGGTAATCATAATTTTTGTCCTTCGCCTCAATACAGAATGTGTATCCATTTATATCATATGATTGGTGTGTGGCGACAGTGCAAGGGGGGCCTGCTGCTAATTCATAGATGAGATTTGCATTGGCTATACCGATTGGCAGTGGTTTGTCCCGAATTCGCTCTTTGAACTAGGAAGCAAATTTGGAGTTCTACTCTCTAATGATTTGGGCCTCGGTCCTTTGCCTCCCTGCCATTCCGTGCTCTCTCCTTAAGGTCTCCTTGTGAGTTTGCAGCCAAGGATTGATTATATCTGCGTGTTGTAACACTACTGTGTGCGCTCTTTCAAAGTTGTTTCGGCGGTTTTTTATATCCACATTTAAATCACGCTTCAGCAATGAGTGACCCACTCCTTCGAGCCTATCAGCATGTTTCTTCAAGGGAAAATTAAGAGATTGATCATCATTTATGACATTCTTGCAGAATGATATACACTCGTCGATTAGATAGGCCTGGACGATGCTTCCATCCGGACGGGCTTTGTTACGAATGTATCCGTTCACAGTTCCATTCATCCGTTCAAATGGGAACATGGTATGCAAGAATATCAATCCAAGGTATTTCACCTCCGCAACAATATGAACTAGTAGATGGACCATGACATCAAAGGATGATGGTGGGAAATATATCTCAAGTTCACATAGTATAGAAATGATCTCCTCTTGTAGTCATGTCAGATGCCGCACACTGATTGACTTTTGAGACATAGCGTCGAAAAAGTTGCATAAGTCAATGAGTGTATTGCGGACGTGCACTACTGCAGGATGCTGCTAACGCAACACTATGATCAAAGACCCTTCGAGAAACTGTGTGCGATGCAATAATCGCAAACGGTGGTGTCAGATAACCGTCAAAAATGTCCAAAACGTTTGCGATGACAGATGCATCAAACACAGTTCATATTTTAATTGCGTGTGCGATGCACGTCATGCTGTTCAGTTCAATGAACGGTTTGCGATGAGGAGTAACAAATGAAGTGGGCAGCCAGATGAAGGCGTGTGCGATAAACAACATACAGTTCACTAGGATGAACTGTTTGTGATTAGGCAACACAAAAGAAATGGTCAGCCAGAACCAGTCGTGCGCGATATACAACATGCTGTTCACTCAGATGAACTGTTTGTGTTGAGACAAGCGAACATAAACGGTTCAATATAACAAGATGTGTGTGATACACGGCAAACAGGTCTGTAATCAGAAATGTGTGCGAAGAGCGATAATAACACAAACGATTGCTTCTAATAAGACGTGTGTGATATGCTTTGTCTACACAACATGTATTGGCCATTGGGGGACGGGCGGTCATCCGGATATGCCATAAGGATGCGAAGAGGCATCCTACATCAGAAAGGACTAGCTGTTAAACCAGTAGCTCATCTAAGAGAACTCTCAAGTTAAGTGTGCTCAGGCTGCAGCAGCCATGGGATGGGTGACTGGATGGGAAGTTGTGTTGATGTTAAATTAGCTGATAGGATGGGTCATTTTGGTCATCAATACTTGTATAGCGTTTTGGATCAAACACAGGCTCTGTTCAAAGAATATGATGAACTAGGATGAACTTCGACAAACTCTACGAACTCGGGTGACCTAACGCAGATCTGAGAAGAAATAGGAGGTGAAACCTAATGTTGGTGATGGAAAGCGAGTTGCACCGCTGAACCCTGGTGGTGACGGGGAGGTGTTGCAATCTCGAATAAAGAGGGTTTGCGCTGCTCGACTGGTGCAGCGGAGCTCCGGTGGCGACGAGTTTTCGTGATGAGGAAGAAGAGGAGGTGACGGGGTAAAAGTGAAAAAGATGAACCCCCGTGCCTATTTATAAGGAAAAGAGGAACAGTAAATGACAGGTGCGAAGATCAAGGAGGCGCAATAAATTTCACAACAAAGGGATGCCTCGATTTTCGGAATGACTGATTTATACAAAGATTCGTTATGACGCCATGGAGGTTTTTCTCAAAATCACGGAGGTGCCATCACCTTTATTTGTAGTGGGTTACGAGGATCTTTCAAGATTGTGGATAAGGGAAATGAGGAGAAGATTCACCGAACAGAAGGGTTAAGCTTGACATGGACAAGTTCAAATCAATCTGGGGCCTAATGTTGGGGATATAACCCTGCGGTATAACCCGCCCGATAGGGCCGTCTTAGACCGTTTGCGACTTAAGAAGCTGGGCCTTTGAAGATACAAGATAAATCAAGATGTACCATTAAGGAGACGGCTATCAAGATGGGCCAGCTTAGGTTTCAGGTCAGAGGTGTAACCCGCCATGTAATAATCTACCTTGTAATACAAGGTGACTTGGAGTACGGCCCGTTCATGTATTGTAACCTGACTCGGCCTCTTGTAAGTCGGCGGCCTCGACCTATATATAAAGGCGAGTCCCCGACATAGAATAGACAGGTTACAATCTATCGATAGCTAGGTCAAGTGAATCCGCTTCCTTGTAATCGATATTCAAGCAATAACGACAAGAGCAAGACTAGACTTTTACATGCGTTGTGAGGGGTCAAACCTGGGTAAATCCGTGTCTCTCGTCCCGCTCAACCCTGACAAGCTAATCACCATTGCGATGGCTTCATACTGAAGTCCTTTCACAAGGACATCTGTCGTGACAAAACCACGACAGATATACTCTGGGCCCCTCATGTGATCTGACCAGGATAAGCATGGCCATGCGACAAGGATTACGAGATAATCCGTTTTGTGGTTAGCATCACTTGAATGAGAAAGAGGTCAGGCTAGCACAAGGATCACAGACTTGCCTTGAGCCCAACAACATATATCGTGTGGCAAAGGGAATAGAAGTGTGACACGTTGTCCAGGTTCACCTAACCAGCTTCTTCGCACACTTGGAGTTAGCACCTTTTCTAGAGGCCGCTACCGACTAGACGAGCCTAATGTGATCCGACTCACGACCAAGTGAACAAGAACCTAAGGGGTCGCGCCCCTAAGTGAAGGAACCTGTGAGGCCCGACTCGACTCCATGTGTCAGATGGTTCTACTCGGACTCGGTTCTAGGCCGAACAGACTTTGGGCTTTAGAATCCATGTGAAGGACCAAGTGTTGAGCCCGCGACGGATGCCTATATATATTGGGGGTGCAGCACACTCATTTGGTTGATCACTTCGGCGCCATCACTAGGGCATTGCATGTGTTGCAACTAGCCACTTCTACATGCCGCCGATTGTGTGATCGGACCTAGCAGTCCGCCGCACGGTGTTCCTCCTGCACGCGTGGATACAATTAGAGGGGTGCACTTGCATTGCTCCGGCGAACATGTCAGTGGGATCCGACGACCGACCATTCAAGGGAGATTGGACGAGGATGAGACGATCCACGTGGACGCGCTGCCCAACTCTGCTTCCGCTGCACGACACTGCGCATCTAGTGGTAATGATCTGTGATCCATCCCCCGTAACAGTCATACTCAACATCAAATAAATACAATGCATATAAATGATGATAGTGCTCTCCTGCTGGTGCTTTTAATAAGAGGATGATGACTCAACAATAAAAGTAAATAGATAGGCCCTTCGCAGAGGGAAGCAGGGATTTGCAGAGGTGCCAGAGCTCAAAGCTTTTAAAACAGAGATGAATATGATTTTGAGAGGCATGCTTTCATTGTCAACATAACAACCAAGAGATCTCACTATCTTCCATGATAGACACATTATAGGCGGTTCCCAAACAGAATGGTAAACTTTTTACTCCCCCTCCACCAACAAACACACTCCACGGCTAGTCGAATCCACGGGTACCATCCATACCAACAACAGTCCTAGGGGAGTTTTGTTTCATTATTATATTTTGATTTGATTTTGATAATGGAACTGGGCATCCTAATTACCAGCCACTTTCTCATGAATGACAAGTGAATAAACACTCATCGTGAGAATAACCCACCTAACATGGAAGATACTGACAGCCCCCAGTCTCTACATGAGCGATTCGGGCATACAAAACAGATTATTATTTGAAGGTTTAAAGTTTGGCACATGCAAATTTACTTGGAACGATAGGTAAATACAGCATATAGGTAGGTATGATGGACTCATATGGAACAACTTTGGGTTTAAGGAAGTGGATGCACAAGCAGTATTCCTGTTTAGTACAAGTGAAGGCTAGCAAAAAGATTGAGGAGCAACCAACTAGAGAGCGACAATGGTCATAAACATGCATTGAGGTTAATCGACATTGAATGCAAGCATGAGTAGGGTATAAATCGCCATGAACATAAATATCATGGAGGCTATGTTGTTTTTTATTCAACTACATGTGTGAACATGTGCCAAGTCAAGTCACTTGAATCATTCAGAAGAGGATACCATCCTATCATACTACATCATAACCATTTTAAATGCATGTTGGCATACAAAATAAACCATTATCCACTCCTAGCTAATTAAGCATGGCATGAGTAACTATAATCTCTAATTGCCATTGCAAACATGTTTCATTCATAATAGGTCAAATCAGGAACAATGAGCTAATCATATTTACAAACACAAAATAGGTTGAGTTCATACCAGTTTTTCTTCATCTCAATCATTTCATCAAATATCGTCATTATTGCCTTTCACTCACACGACCGAACAGTGTGAATAATAATAAGAGTGCGCATGCATTGGACTAAGTTGGAAGCTGCAAACATTTATTCAAAGGAGAAGACAAGGTAAGATGGGTACTTTGTTAGATCAACAATAATGCATATGAGAGTCACTCAACATTTTCATCATGGTCCTATTCTTATGACCCAAATAAAAGAAAAGAATTTCAAAGAAACACACTGAAATATTTTTGGAGTTTTTGTTTTTCTGAAGAAAGTAAAACGTAAACGAAAAAAACTATTTACACGGGAAAGCTCCCAACAAGCAATAAGAAGAACGAGAAATCTTTTTGGTTTTCTTTTAATACTACAACTAATTAAACTAGAAACAAAACTAAAAATAAGCGAGAAATATTTTTTGATTTTATCAAAGTTTTTCAAACACACAAGAAGAAAGCAAAGAACTAAACTAGCATGGATTATACAATGAAAAGGATTAACACCGACAACTGGAATGAATGTGTGTACATGAATGTAATGTCGGTGAGAAATGCGTACTCCCCCAAGCTTAGGATTTTGGCCTAAGTTGGTCTATGTCCACAGCTCGAAGTAATCCTCTCTAGGATATTGCGGAGGGTCCCGAGGGTTCCACTAGTTGGCGAGCTCTTGTGGCTCCCACACTACACAAACTCCTGATATAAAGCAGCTGCTAGCGATGGCTCGGGTAGTGGGGGTTGCATCAGTTCCAGTACGCATAAATGTCCTCGGGCATAATAATGTACATGCCTGAATGAATATCGAACAAAGAAGGTGCATGCAAAGTAATGATCTCACAAGTGCCCTGACTGAATACTAAGTTATAGCATAGTCATTGGCTCTTATCCTCATTATTAATAAAGTGATGCGCTACCGTACTGGCATAGTCCCAATATTCTGTGGGTAGGTGCATTTCCTCTATTTCATCATGCCTAATAGGGATCTCAAAATGTTTAGCAAGGCGGGAGGCATAAACACCGCAAAAAATAGCACCCTTCGTCCGGTTTGTCTGTAACTGATCGCAGTTTGAACAACGTCGGTATTTCCCCAAAGAGGAAGGCATGATGCAGCACAGCAACGGTAGGTATTTCCCTCAATGATGAGACCAAGGTTATCGAACTAGTAGGAGAACCACACAACACTACGTAAATGGTACCTGCACACAAAGAACAAATACTTGCAACCATACATGTTAAAGGGGTTGTCAATCCTTTTCAGGTAATGATGCCAGAAATTGTCAAGTTGACGAGGTAAAATTGTAGTAGATTGATAGATGCAAATAAAAGCAAATAAAATTCAGCGAGGTATTTTTGGGGTTTTGATAATATAGATCTGAAAATAAAAGTTGCAAATAAACGAAAAGGAAAATAGCAAAATAGATCTGAAAGTATATGATGAAAAAATAGACCTGGGGGCCGTAGATTTCACTAGTGGCTTCTCAAGAAAAATAGCATATGGTGGGTAAACAAATTACTGTTGGGCAACTAATAGAACTTCAAATAATTATGATGATATCCAGGAAATGATCATTATATAGGCATCAGGTCCAAGATTAGTAGGCCGACTCCTGCCTGCATCTACTACTATTACTCCACACATCGAGCGTTATCCAGCAAGCATCTAGTGTATTAAGTTCATGGAAAAATGGAGTAATGCAATAAGAACGATGACATGATGTAGATAAGATCTATTCATGTAGGAATAGACCCCATCTTATTATCCTTAATAGCAACGATACATACGTGTCAATTCCCCTTCTGTCACTGGGATTGAGCACCATAATATCGAACCCATCACAAAGCACATCTTCCCATGGCAAGAAAAATCGATCTAGTCGGCCTAACTAAACCAAAGATTCGAAGAAGAAATAGGAGCCTTTAAGTAATCATGCATATAAGAGATCAAAAGACTCAAATAACTTTCATGGATAAAAACATAGATCTGATCATAAACTCAAAGTTTATCAGATCCCAACAAACACACTGCAAAAAGAGTTACATCAAATAGATCTCCAAGAGACCATTGTATTGAGGATCAAGAGAGAGAGAGAGAGAGAGAGAGAGAGAGAGAGAGGAAACCATCTAGCTACTAACTACGGACTCATAGGTCTACAATGAACTACACGCATCATCGGTGAGGCACCAATGAGGATGATGAACCCCTCCGTGATGGTTTCTAGGTTGGATATGTGGTTTCTGGAACTTGCGGCGGCTGGAATTGTTTTCGTCGCCTCCCGTAGGGTTTCTAGAATATTGGGGTATTTATAGAGCAAAGAGGCGGTGCGGGAGGCGGCCGAGGTGGGCACAACCCCGCCCAGGTGGGTTGTGCTCCCCTCGGAGCCCCCCTATGGTACTTCTTTGACCCAACAGGTGTCTTCTGGTCCATAAAAAATCATCAAAAAGTTTCACCGCATTTGAACTCCGTTTGGCATTGATTTTCTGCGAATTAAAAAACGAGAAAAAATAGCAACTGGCACTAGGGACCATGTCAATAGGTTAGTCCCAAAAAATGATATAAATTTGCTATAAAATGATTGTAAAACATCCAAGAATGATAATATAACAGCATGGAACAATCAAAAATTATAGATACATTGGAGACGTATCAGCATCCCCAAGCTTAATTCCTGCTCGTCCTCGAGTAGGTAAATGATAAAAACAGAATTTTTGATGTGGAATGCTTCCTAACATGTTCATCACATATTATTTTCTTTGTAGCATGGACATTTGGACTTTTATATGATTCAAAGCAATAGTCTAGCTTTGACATGAAGATTTCAATACTCAGGCATATCAACAAGCATCCATGTCTTTCAAAATATCAACACTAAAGCAAGTTATCCCTAGTCCATTATGCTCAATCATTGATTCATTCATGAAACACAATCGCATATTAGCTACACCCAATGCTCAAGTACGATCATAGTGCCCCTTAGTTGGTGTTTTATAAGAGAAGATGGAGACTCAAATAAAAATAAAAATTGCATACAGTAAATAGAAAGGCCCTTCGCAGAGGGAAGTAGGGATTTGTAGAGGTGTCAGAGTTCAAAACGAAAAAGATAGAGATAAAACATTTTGGGTGGCATGATTTTCCTGTCAATGAAAACGATCGAGTAGTTCCCAATACTTTACATGCTAGATATATCATAGGTGGTTCCTGTCGTGGAATTGTCACGTCAGATGTCCTAGCAAAAGGACTTAGTCGTGGATCCATCGCAACTAGGAAGCTTAAAGGGGTTAATCGGGACAAAGGACACGAGGTTTATACTGGTTCGGCCCCTTACGGTGAAGGTAAAAGCCTACGATCCAGTTTTGAGTGGGATTTCTTATGATTCGATAACTAGGGAGCAGAATCGCTTGACCTAGCTCTCGATCTGATGTTTCTTGCCCTGAACCGCCACCGGGTCGTCCCTTTATATACAGTGATCAATGCCAAGCGGCTCACAGAGTCCCGGCCGGCTCATAAACAGCGTCCGGCTTGGTCTCTTAACTATTCTTGCCTTACAATACAAGTTACGTACATATGGCGGTTTATCACTACGGGCCTTAAGTCGCCTGTAGGCTTTGGGCCCTTAACTGAACCGCCATCTTCAACCTTGGTCTTGGGCTTCAAGAATACTTGTAGGTATAACCCGGCCCCTCCTGGGCGGGTCATACCAATAGTTATATCCCCAACATTAGGCCCCAGATTTATTTGGACTGGTTCATGTCAATCTTCAATACTTAAGAAAAAAATCTTTTGCTCTTACTTATGAAATTCCTTGTAACCCGCCATGACGTCATCCTTCGGATTTGTGGTAACCCGCCATGACGTCACCTGCCATAAATGCATGTTTTGTTCAATGTATCCCAACGAATCTTTACCTTGATGACCATCCCGAAAATCGAGGCGTCCTTGTAGTTGGATAACTTTATGTTTTTGGCCTCCTCATTTTTCGCGCTCTTTAGTGGTCCTTCCTTATAAATAGACCCGACCAGGTCTTTCTTCATTCTTCCCTTTCTTCGTCTTCTTCCTCTCGCCCCCTACTGTCGCTCGAGCTCCGCTGCCACCGTAGTGCACCTTCGTCTTCGTCGACTTTGGCCGCTGCATCAACCTGAATCCATCCAGAGAACGGTGGCGCCCCTCCGCAACAGATCTACCGCTGTAAGTTTCCCCCTTTCTGCATCTTAGATCCATGCTAGGGTTAGCGAGTTCCTTCTACAGTTCGTAGTTCATCTCAGTTCTTCGTGTTTCTTCAGCTATGGCTTCTTTTGATCCAATAGTACCATAGATCTCATGCGGTAGCTGTTCCGCATCCATTTTAGGCACCAGCAGATCCTCTTTCTTTGTAAAAAATCCTCATTAGAACGCATGAACTCCTCTGTACCATGTTTTTAGGTCTAGAAATTTTTCTTTTCTGAACAGCCATTTGATCCAAAATAATAGTTGTAGTTTGTGAAACTTGTTTATGCAACACTTAGGAAAAAATCTGTACTTGTTAGATCCATCTAGCTATGGCGACTCTTATCACCGGCTTTAAAGAAGCAATGCTCAATTGATAACCTTGACCACCCATGGCGGTTTAAACAGCTTTAACAACTTATAGAGCCTACGACGGCTTAAATAATTTTGACACAATTATCCTTATACCATTAGGCCCCTTCATAAGCTGCCATCTTGAATATGCACCGTAATGCTTTCTCCGGCTTAAATTTGAACCAGTACTTTTTACTCTTTTTTAGGCTTTCATCACAATGGCACCGAAAGCGCCCACTTCCTGCAACTGGGTCAAATCCATTGTCACAGACAGCACACTTGACGACTTTGTGAAGACCGGCTATCTGCCAAAGAAGGAAATCATGTCCTACCGTGCTCCTAACCCGGAGGAGGAATTTCCTCAGCCAAAACGGGAGAGGTTATTGTTTTCGCAGATCACCTGAACCGGGGTTTCTCTCCACCCGGCTCAAAATTCTTTAGAGATGTGTTGCACTTCTTTGACCTTCGCCCACAAGACATCGGACCCAATTGTGTGTCTAACATCTGCAATTTTCAAGTATTCAGTGAAGTATATCTTGGAGAAGAACCCAACATTTTACTCTTCAGAGAGCTATTCTACTTGAACCGCCAGAATGAGTGCGCCAACGGCCAGAGCTTAGAACTTGGCGGTGTCTCGATCCAGCGTCGTAGCGACGTAATCTTTCCTGATGCCAATCCGCCGAGTCATCCCAAAGACTGGAATCAGATTTGGTTTTACTGCCAAGACACCTCTCCGGCTGGTGAGAAACCTCTGGCCGGTTTTCGTGCTCTACATCTTGGGCCACCAGCTTCCTGACAAGATTACAGCCGCTGAACGCAAGACACTCGCCCCCACCTTAGCTAAGATCAAAGCCCTTCTGGAGAACGGGTTAACTGGCATCGACTTATTCCAAGTTTGGCTCGCCTGGCGGGTCATTCCATTGAGCCGCCGCCCCGGCTTGATATGCGCCTACACAGGCAAAAAGGATGACCCTCTGCGACACAACCCTGAAGATTTACCTGAAGATGTCATCAATGATATGAAGAAGTCCCTTTTCAACGAGAGCCTAGCAGATTGTGGTAAGGTGGGCCTAGCCCCCTTCTGTGAAGCTAACCCGGCTCCAAAGGTAAGCCGCCCATATGAACAAATTACTTTGAGTTTTTGATGTTTCACCCATACTCATACCTCTGCTAACTCTCACAGGCGGGTGATAAATTCTGGAAGGTCAAATATGACCATGAGGCTGCAAGAAAGCTAGGAAGGAGAAGAAAGCCGCCAGGAAAGAGGCTGCCAAGAAAAAGGGCAAGAAAGCCACCGCCTCTGACTTACTTCGGCTAGAAGATTCTTCTGAGTCAGAGGTAGCCCTTGACTCTCTTGGCTCCTTTTTTAACCATCTTATAGACACTGATTATCAGCAGGAGGACACAGGAGCAAGCCGTAACAAGGTTGAAGAGGTAACTATCATTTACTCTGACTCCGAGCCTTTGCCAAGATAGAAAATCCACAGAGTAACCCGGAAAGTAAGATTTTCACATCCCTTAGCTTATCAAGATCCTCAATTTCTTTTGAAGTGACAGATTCATGAGAGCCGGAGGCAGACCCGGACTAACAAGGATGCGAAGCTCTCCTCCGACTTGCCAAACACCGCAAAGAAGCGCTGGAACGAGGTCACCTCTGATTTAAATCTCTTTTATCCTTTGGCGGGTCTCACTCGTCAACCACTCAATTCTTCTGACTCGGAATATCAGGAAACTTCCCCTTCCTCCGGAGACTCAATGCAGTCCAATCTGCCGGCTTTCAAGACTGCACCAGGGTAATGATAACCTGCTTATCCTGTATTTATTTCAATCCATTGCATTTGCAATAACCCTTTGATTTTATGTAGTGGACAAGCCAAGCCCAGCAAAAAGGTCAAGAAGAACAAGCCGGCTGAAGGTACGGTCGTGACCGAGCCAGTACTTGGAACAGTCGCGCCTGAATCGTCAACTCATGAGCCGCCACCTGCACCAACTCAAGATATACCAACTCCAATTGCTGACCCGCCTGCTGAATGAGCCGTTGATGGCTCAGAAAACCCAGAAGCTCCTAGCCCGGTCAGGACGGATGATCCTCAAAATACTGATGTCGAGATCACCAGAACCGGCTTTGTTGAGCCGGGAAGGCCGACCGTGCTGGCCAAGTGCTCCGCCAAGGAAGAGCTCCTGGAACACCGCCGGGTCAAACTTGATGTCACTGACTATACTCACCTGAGTATTGAAGAGGTCTTTTTCGGCTATATGAGTCAAGTGCACAGCAGCCGTGACATTGAAATTAACATGGTGAAGCAGATGCACTAGAAATTTGAGGTACAACCCTTTCTCTGTACTTACTTATCTTTACTATGCCAGCCCCCAAGTCTATTGCTCATGATGAATATGTTGTAGACTTTAGAAACAAATTTAGTAACATTAGCAACATATATGGACAAGATATGTAAGAAATTCGGATTACTCCGTAGTCCCCAAGGAGCGGCGTAACCAGTATGGTTGAACAGGTCCTTCATAGGGTTGTATTGAATAAAACATTTGAAACTTTTAAACAGCAATATGCATTAGCCCCCAAGTGCCAAGTACTCTTGCTTGCAAAGTGCTTGGGACTTAGTGTCATGAACCGCCACGTTAAGTAAAATTCTTCGGTAGACATTAGCCCCCAAGTGCCAAGCGTTGTTGCTTGCAAAAGGCTTGGGACTTAATATTGCATCATGTTTGTCTTGACTCTTGACCCGGTATTTGTATAGGCTGCCACGAGTTAACTTGAATCAGAAGTGTCTGATCTGAAGAACCGCCTTGAAGCCCAAGAGACAGAAACCCAAAGAGCTAACTCCAAGTTCAAATTCAGCATTTCTGAACAAGAAAAGCTGAAGAAAGAATTTGAAATGGAGAAAAAGGCCTAGGCTGATGAAAACATTGCGTTGATTAATCGAGATGAGAAGGCAGACACGGCTCTTGAAGAAGCAACCGGTGAATTATCTGGGTTAAAACGCCATGTCTCTCAGATGGTCTCAGCGATCTTTGGTAAGTCGCCCTGCAAGTGTTAAATTCTTGAACCTTTCAATTGATCATACAGATTGGAACAGACTCACCTGATAATGTTTATGTACGCCCCAGGAGCTCAAATCCAAACCAATATATGTTGATCAAGCTGAAGGCGGTTTATACGCTGGTGGAACAATTGTACACCGGATCTCAGCGTGCCTTAGCCACAGTGGCTTTGTCAAATGAAGTGCCTACCCTCTAGGCGGATGTACTAAAGAAGCTTTCTGTGCTACTCCAACGGTTCCATGAACTAAGGCGGTCAGCTGCGAGAGCCAAGCGGTGAATGCTTTAAGCCGGGCCAAAGCTTGGCTACCAGAGTTAGATCTCGCCGACATCACTATTGGTTATCCAAGCCTGAAGGAGGATGGTACTTCTTTTGAATAGGAAGACTTTGCCGCTTGTGTGAAGGAGGTATGCCCTGTGGCCACCCTGATAGCTGACGAAGTGGATCTCACCAAGTACCAGGCGGGTTATGACGCAGAGAACAGGAGAATTCCAACGCCTCACTATAAAGTGACCAGTCTGATCCCCCACTCCATAAGCATACCTTTGCCCCTGAAGTTGACCCGGTCGGACTAGTTGATGATGAAGTTGAATTTGAAGCTTTGAACAACATTGACTGTTCATCATCAACCTTCCAGGAAAGGTAACAGGGCGAAGAAGCGGAGAGGGCTAACCCGGACGCTTCAGGCCAACATGAGAGTTAACCTGCCGTGGCGACTCATTCCCGTGGTGTGCTGAAAAAACAATATGAATATTTGGACTCGGGGAGTCATGTAATAGAATAGAAATAACTTTGATTTGGCCGTGACATCATGCACATTTTTGGTGCTTAGTACTATTAAGCCGCCATGTTATATTCACCCGTATTATACTTTTCATTTGTTTTCCTTCTGCTTTGACCAAGTCTTCTAACTGTCCTGCACATAGAAACATATCACAAGATCCCTCGGCGGCTTAACCGTAAGGCGGGACATAATAACTTGATATTTTTAATATAGAAAAAGAATCATAGATAAGCCTGTTGTAAAACATAATATTGAAATACAACTATAGTCTTATACATGTGACCTTTTTGAATTTGCACTGTCGGGTTATATGACCCGGACAGTAAGGGTGATAACCCAATCTTCGAAAACCAATATTTCCAAAGGTATAATGATTCTCATATATTGGCGACTTATCAGCCAATATCAAGCCGGGTTATAATTAACCACACTTATACTTTTTAAACCTCAAAAAAGTCTCAAGTCAAATAAAGGCTGCTTTCAAAGAAAACTTAAGCCAAATAGAGTATAGAAAAGTTAAGGCTTCTGATTAGAATACGATCAGTAAACCATTCCAAAGGGGTTAAGCTAGGATTCGAATACGATCATGTAGCCCCCAGTGGCTTTGGCGTTGCGCCGATCAAGAGGGTACCGACAGCTATGTTCTCTTTGGTTCGAATACGACCTATGTCTGAACAGGAAGCCCCCTAATGACCTTGAGAGTTTTTTAACGACTCTAATTCGAATACGATCAAAGTCGGTTCCCAAAAGGGGTTGAGCTATGATTCAACTACGATCAAGAAGCCCCACAGTGAGCTTGGCAGTGTGTTAATCAAAAGGGTACCGACATCTATGTCCTCTTTGGTTAAAATACAACCTATGTTTGAACAGGAAGCCCCCTAGTGATCATAAGGTTTAACGGCTAGATTCGAATACGATCATAAGCCGGATCAAACGGGTCAAGCTAGATTCGAATACGATCAGCCCCCAAGTGATCATGTGAGATGACAATGATAATAACAATGACATATTACCTATGGAAATGAAAAATGATAGAGGTCCTGCTTCTTTATTTATCATAATATATACATCATCAAAATATGTACATCATGAGAGCCGGTGGCTCTAGTGTATTAAGGCCGAAGATGAGCGATATTCCACGGCCGGAGGGTCTCCTCCTCCGACTTACGTGGGTCTTTGTGCTCTCGAACATCAATAAGGTAGTATGACCCGTTGTTCAAGTTCTTGCTGACCACAAAGGGCCCTTCCCAAGGTGGGGATAGCTTGTGTGCGTCAGTTTGATCCTGGATGAGCCGGAGCACCAAATCACATTCCTGAAAGGTTCTGGATTTAACCCGTCGGTTGTGCTAGCGGTGCAGGTCCTGTTGGTAAATCGCCGAGCGAGCTGCTGCCAAGTCACACTTTTCATCTAACAGGTCAAGGGCATCCTGACGTGCATGTTCATTGTCTGCCTCAACATAAGCCGCCACATGGGGCGAGTCATGACGGATGTCACTAGGAAGAATCGCCTCAGCTCTGTAAACCATGAAGAAAGGCATATAACCCATAGATCTGTTAGGAGTGGTGTTGATGCTCCATAACACAGAGGGTAACTCCTCAACCCAACAACCCGGTGTCCGCTGCAGGGGGACCAAAAGCCAGGTCTTGATACCTTTCAAGATCTCCTGATTGGCTCTCTCGTCTTGACCATTGGATTGGGGGTGAGCCACTAATGAAACATCAAGCCGAATATGCTCACGTTGACAAAATTCTTCCATGGCGCCTTTAGACAGATTAGTGCCATTGTCAGTTAGAATGATGTGTGGAAAGCCAAAGTGAAATATCACCTTCTTCATGAACTGAACCGCCGTAGCTGCATCACACTTACTAATTGGCTCTGCCTCAACCCACTTTGTAAATTTATCAACCGCCACCAAAAGGTGGGTCTTTTTATCTTTGGACCTTTTGAAAGGCCCAACCATGTCAAGCCCCCAGAATGCAAACGGCCGAGTAATTGGAATCATCCTCAACTCTTGAGCTGGCACGTGAGCACGTCTTGGGAACTTCTGACAACCATCACATTTACTGACCAGGTCCTCTGCATCAGCATGAGCTGTCAGCCAATAAAATCCATGACGGAAAGCCTTAGACACAAGGGATTTTGACCCGACATGATGGCCACAATCCCCTTCATGAATTTCACGTAGAATATCTTGGCCTTCTTCAGGAGAGACACAACGCTGAAATGCCCCAGTGACACTGCGATAATGCAACTCGCCATTGGCAATTGTCATGGACTTAGACCGCCGGGTTATTTGTCTGGCCAAGGTTTCATCCTCAGGCAACTCGCCCCGGGTCATGTAAGCCAGATATGGCACTGTCCAATCTAGGATGACGTGAAGAGCCGCCACCAATTTTGCTTCTGGGTCAGGAACAGCCAAGTCTTCCTCTGTAGGTAACTTGACAGAAGGGTTATGCAGAATATCCAAGCACGTATTAGGCGGCACCGACTTACGCTGAGAGCCCAGCCGGCTCAAGGCATCAGTCGCCTCATTCTTTCTATGGTCAATGTGCTCCACCTGGTAACCCTTGAAATGTCCAGCAATAGCATCAACTTCACGGCGATAAGCCGCCATGAGAGGATCCTTGGAATCCCACTTCCCTGATACTTGTTGAGCCACCAAATCTGAGTCGCCAAAACACCTTACCCGGCTTAAGATCATCTCCTTATCCATCCGAAGACCATGGAGTAAGGCCTCATACTCAGCTGCATTGTTAGTACATGGAAACATCAACCGTAGCACATAACAAAAATTTTCACCTCGAGGGGAAGCTAAAACAACCCCAGCCCCCGAGCTCTCCAATTGCCTGGACCCATCAAAGTGAATAGTCCAATACATGTTGTCTGGCTTCTCTTCAGGCATCTGTAGTCCTGTCCAATCGTTGATGAAATCCACCAGTGCTTGAGATTTGATAGTCGTGCATGGTACATACTTTAAACCATGAGGCCCAAGTTCAATGGCCCACTTGGTGACTCGTCCCGTGGCCTCTCTATTTTGGATGATATCTCCTAAAGGAGCATAACTGACCACAGTAATTGGGTGACCCTGGAAATATTGCTTAAGCTTCCGACTTTCCATGAAGACCCCATAAACGAGTTTCTTCCAATGTGGATACCTTTGCTTGGACTCAATAAGCACCTCACTGATATAATAAACCGGACGTTGAACCGGATGCTCTTTGCCAGCCTCATTGTGCTCCACCACAATGGCCACACTAACAGCATGTGTGTTAGCAGCCACATATAATAATAATGGCTCCTTATCAATGGGAGCAGCAAGAACCGGCGGCTCAGCTAGCTGTCTCTTCAAATCTTCAAAGGCAACGTTGGCAGCGTCACTCCAAACGTAGTCATCTGTCTTCTTCATCATTTGATACAGTGGTATGGCCTTCTCACCTAACCAGCTTATGAACCGGCTTAAAGCAGCGATACGACCCGCCAAACGCTGAACATCATTGATGCACGCCGGCTTAGCCAGAGAGGTGATTGCCTTGATCTTCTCCGGGTTAGCCTCGATGCCCCTGTTAGAAACCAGAAAACCCAAAAGCTTGCCTGCAGGCATGCCAAAAACACACTTGGCCGGGTTAAGCATCATCTTGTAGACCCGAAGATTGTCAAAGGTCTCTTTTAGATCATCTATCAAGGTTTCCTTCTCTCTGGATTTCACCACAATGTCATCTACATAAGCATGAACATTGCACCCAATTTGATTATGAAGACAATTCTGCACACACACACACACTGCTAGTAAGTCGCCTGGGCACTCTTGAGCCCAAAAGGCATAGACACATAGCAGAAGGCTCCAAACGGAGTAATGAACACTGTCTTCTCCTGGTCCTTAACTGCCATCTTGATCTGATGATAACCAGAATAAGCATCCAAAAAGCTCAAACGCTCACAACCCGTCGTAGCATCAATAATTTTATCAATATGAGGGAGAGCAAAAGGATCAGCCGAACAAGCTTTGTTTAAATCCGTATAATCCACACACATACACCAAGTGTCGTTTTTCTTAAGCACAAGCACCGGGTTAGCCAACCACTCTGGATGAAAAACTTCAACAATGAACCCAGCCGCCAAGAGCCAGGCTACTTCCTCACCAATGGCCTTACGCCTCTCCTCATTGAATCACCGAAGAAACTGCTTAACCGACTTAAACTTTGGATCATTATTAAGAGTGTGCTCAGCGAGTTCTCTCAGTACACCGGGCATGTCAGAAGGCTTCCATGCAAAAATGTCCCGGTTCTCACGGGTGAACTCGATGAGCACGCTTTCCTATTTGGGATCCAGATTGGCACTGATACTAAACTGCTTAGATGAATCGCCTAGAACAAAGTCAACAAGTTTAGTATCATCGGCCGACTTAAACTTCATTACCGGCTCATGCTCTATGGTTGGCTTTTTCAAAGACGTCATATCTGTCGGGTCAACATTGTCCTTGTAGAACTTCAATTCTTCTGTCACACAAACGGATTCAGCATAAGCAGCATCGCCTTCCTCACATTCCAAGGCTATCTTCCTACTCCCATGCACTGTGATGGTGCCTTTATGACCCGGCATCTTGAGCTGCAAATAAACATAACACGGCCTCACCATGAAATTGGCATAAGCCGGCCGCCCAAAGAGGGCGTGATACGGGGTTCTGATTTTGACCACCTCAAAGTTTAGCTTCTCCGCCCTAGAATCATGTTCATCTCCAAAGGCCACTTCCAGCTCAATCTTACCCACTGGGTATGCCGACTTACCAGGAACCACTCCATGAAAAACAGTGTTGGAAGTCTTGAGATTTTTGTTAGTCAAACCCATGCGGCGGAAGGTCTCATAATAAAGGATATTAATCATGCTGCCTTCGTCCATGAGCACTTCAGTGAACTTGTATCCATCAACCCGAGGTGCTACCACCAAGGCCAAGTGACCCGGATTATCGACCCGGGGAGGGCAATCCTCCCTACTCCATAGAATATGCTGCTCAGACCATCTCAAATAAGGAGGAACTGCCGGCTCAATAGCGTTCACAGCCCTCTTATGAAACTTCTGGTCTCGTTTACACAAACTGGTGGTAAAACACATGATACTGCCCACTATTCAGTTGCTTTGGATGGCTATGGTATCCACCCTGCTGCTGTTGCTGCTGACCACCCTGGCCAGATTGCTGGTTATTACCACCTTGATTACCCTGAGAGTTGTGGAAATTGGAATTTGAACCGCCGCCCTGGCCATGAAACCCGCCGCCACCTGAGCCGCCGCCCTGCCCGTGATTACCGTCGAACATGTTGGAATTCTTGAAAGCCTTCATGATTGTATAGTCCTTCCATAAATGAGTGGCCGGCATCTGCTCAATGCCATGCCTTGGACATGGATCATTTAGTAACTGCTCAAGCGTTGGGCTTGACCCGCCGGACCGGGGAGGTGGTCTCCCCTTACGTTGTTGATTGTTACCCTGTGCATTGGTGTTAGCCACAAATTCCAAGCTACCATCAGCCTTACGTTTATTACCTCCTTGATTTGCCGGGTTGTACTAAGGGCCCTTGCCGTTGCCATTCTTCTTTCCCTTCCCAGTCTTTTCATCATCAGAATCAGGATCCTTTGTACAGTCAGAGCGGCGTACTTGACCAGAGCCGCCATCAACGTACCCATATCATTGCAATCGCACTTGAGCCGCCCAAGCTTCATCTTCAGAGGCTAAGAACGGAAATTTTTCTCCAACATTAAGACTACAGAGCCGGCATTCCTCTTATCAGACGAATGTATTATGGCTTTGACCCGGCGCACCCAATGGGGTGTGGACTCGCCCTCCTCCTGCTTGCAACTAGTCAAATCCACAATTGACATGGGCTGCTTGCATGTATCCTTGAAGTTCTTAATGAACCAGGCTTTTAACTCCGCCCATGAATTGATTGAATTAGGTGGCAGTCCTTTCAACCAGGTGTGGGCGGTCCCATCCAGCATCATGGTGAAGTATTTGGTCATCGCAGCGTCACTAACCTTCAGTAATTCCATAGACATCTCGTAGCTTTCAATCCATGCCCCAGGCTATAAGTCGGCTGTATAATTAGGCACCTTCCTAGGTCCCTTGAAATCCTTGGGCAAACGCTCGTTACATAGAGCCGGCACCAGACATGGGACACCTCCGGTCCTAGTGGCCACGCCTGCCTCAATAGAAAAAGTCGTCGGATAAACCGGATAAGGCCGGTAAGCCGTCAGCTGAGCCGCCTGCTCAGCCGCCCGCTGCGCCTCTTGACGTATTCTATCCTGATCCACCAAGTTAAAGGCTCCATTGCACGCCGGGTCATGCCCGCCTGGCTGGCTACGGCACCGAGCGTTGCTTAAAACAGCTGCCGAGTCCATGTGCCTGCTATAACTCGGGCTCCGGCTTGGACGAGGGGTTGAATGAATCATGTCCTGGCTATATGAATATGCCTCCTATTGTGCTAAAGCTGTCTAAAGACGTTCTCTGACCCTGCGGGTTTCAACCGCCGTCGGAGAGTCACCCTCCACCGAGAGAGCCGCCAGTCATGCCGCCACAGCGTTCATGTTCTCCAACGGGTTAGAATAATGACCCGGTGGTGTTGGTATATACTGAGGTGGAGCAGTATTCATGCGGGGAGGCCCCATCACCTGTGGTTGAACTGGCGTCCCTACCCCAGGTGCCGCAACTCGGTCTAACTCTGGCGGGTTACTGGGCCCTGCACCGGGTGTATGGAAAAGGTTTCGAGGATCATAAACCCGAGGGAGCCGAGACTGAGTCTTCCGTTATCTTCTCCTCATGACCTCATTGGACACGTTCTGATCCTGCATGGGCCGGAAAGTCTGCGCCTGAATCCGCTGAGCCTGAGCATCCAGAGCCGCCCGCTCTATGGTCATTCTGACATCCTCCGCTGCCAGATCTTCCTTAGCCTGCGCTATATCTAGTTTCAACTACGCCACTTCCGCATCATGTTGAGCTTGATCCGCTGGGTTGACCATGGCGGTTAACAGAGCGGTCATTTTATCCGTACGATCCATCAGCACCTGAGCCGGTGAGTGCAAAGGGCCTCCTGCCCCTGCTACTGCTGACCCAGAGGTTATTGCTGCTGCAGTTGTGGAGTCTTGAATAGGTTGCGTGCCGGCCATGAAGATTCTGACCCTGCTCGGCGGCTCAAGGAGATTCAAAATGCTGCTGCCATTGGAACAGCCCCCAAGCCCGCCGTCTTGCCGTTGATACAACGAATCCGTCTTGCCTGTGGACGACTCACCATCAGAATAGATGGCCGTCTCACTTCCAGATGCAGATCCTTTAGAGAGTCCTCCATGGATACATCCCACGAAGGCATGCTTCACAGCAGGCAGAGCCCGGGCGGGTCTCACACGCTGAGCCGTCTCAACAAGGTCGGTGCAAATGTCTGGCTTAGGGCCCGACTCGCCAATCTTGCCGATGAAGACGTGGATTCCGACGAAGGGGACCCGGTACCCGTACTCAATTGAGCCGGCGTCGGGGCCCCAGCCTACGTCGTCATTGTAGAGCTTTCCGCGACGACTCTTGGTCATCCGGCCCACATCGTATCCCTTGAGCCCTTCGAAGCTGCCCTTCAAGAACTCAAATCCACCGTGCGCTGGCCCAACGGTGGGCGCCAGCTGTCGTGGAATTGTCACATTAGATGTCCTAGTGAAAGGACTTAGTCGTGGAGCCATCGCAACTAGGAAGCTTAAAGGGGTTAATCGGGACAAAGGACATGAGGTTTATACTGGTTCAGCCCCTTACAGTGAAGGTAAAAGCCTACGATCCAGTTTTGAGTGGGATTGCTTATGACTCGATAACTAGGGAGAAGAATCGCTTGACCTAGCTCTCGATCTGATGTTTCTTGCCCTGAACCACTGCCGGGTCGTCCCTTTATATATATAGAGATCAACGCCCAGCGGCTCCCCGGCCGGCTCATAAACAATGTCCGGCTCGGTCTCTTAACTATTCTTGCCTTACAATACAAGTTACGTACATATGGAGGTTTATCACTACGGGCCTTAAGTCGCTTCTGGGCTTTGGGCCCTTAACTGAACCGCCATCTTCAACCTTGGTCTTGGGCTTCATGAATACTTGTAGGTATGGGCGGGTCATACTAATAGTTATATCCCCAACAGTTCCCAGACAGAAAATAAAGTTTATTCCTTTTTCCACCATACTTTCACATTCCATGGCTAACCAAATCCACGGGTGTTGTCCATACCAACACTTCCCAAGGACTTTATTATTGGACAACATAAAGTGAATTCACATTTCATTTCGGGATTGGGCATCCCTAATACCTTTGTCGTACTCTTGTGCAATGACAAGTGAATAAACACTCATCTTGATAATAACACATCTAGCATGGAAAAAAATCAGCTACCCCCTACCGTTTCACGAGTGGTACGAACACACAAAAGAGAAATTTATTTTGACATTTCCATATGGCACATACAAATTTGCTTAGAACGGCAAAAGAACACCGCATATAGGTAGGTATAGTGGACTCATATGGCAAAACTAGGTTTAAGGATTTTGGATGCACAAGTAGTGATCATACTTAGTGCAAGTGAAGGCTAGCAAAAGATTGGGAAGCATCACCGAGAAACAAAAAATCTCATAAGCGAGTGATGTTTTCTTGAACTACGTTGGTATTTCCCCAAAGAGGAAAGGATGATGCAGCACAACAACCGTAGGTATTTTCCTCGGTGATGAGACAAGGGTTATCGAACCAGTAGGAGAACCACACAACACCACGTAAACAACTCCTACACACAAAGAACAACTACTTGCAACGCGACGTGTTAAAGGGGTTGTCAATCCCTTTCGGGTAACGGCGCCAGAAATTGGCACGTGGACGGGAGAAAGTTGTAATAGATTGATAGATGCAAATAAAAACATATAAAATTCAGCGAGGTATTTTTGGGGTTTTGGATTAATAGATCTGAAAATAAAAGCAAAGAGAAATAGATCTCGAAGGCAAATATAATAAGGGAGAGACCCGGGGGCCGTAGATTTCACTAGTGGCTTCTCTCGAGAAAAATAGCATACGGTGGGTAAAAAAATTACTGTTGGGTAATTGATAGAACTTCAAATAATTATGATGATATCCAGCCAATGATCATTATATAGGCATCACCTCCAAGATTAGTAGACTGACTCCTGCCTGCATCTACTACTATTACTCCACACATCGATCGCTATCCAGCATGCATCTAGTGTATTATGTTCATGGAGACACGGAGTAATGCAGTAAGAACGATGACATGATGTAGACAAGATCTATTTATGTAGAAATAGACCCCCATCTTGTTATCCTTAATAGCAAGGATACATACGTGTCGGTTCCCCTTCAGTCACTGGGATCAAGCACCGTAAGATCGAACCCATCACAAAGCACCTCTTCCCGTGGCAAGAAAAATCGATCTAGTTGGCCTAACTAAACCAAAGATTCAAAGAAGAAATACGAGGCTATAAGTAATCATGCATATAAGAGATCAAAAGACTCAAATAACTTTCATGGATAAAAACATAGATCTGATCATAAACTCAAAGTTCATCGGATCCCAACAAACACACCGCAAAAAGACTTACATCCTATGGATCTCCAAGAGACCATTGTATTGATAATCAAGAGAGAGAGAGAGAGAGAGAGAGTGAGAGAGAGAGAGGAAGCCATCTAGCTAATAACTACGGACCCGTAGGTCTACAAAGAACTACTCACGCATCATCGGAGAGGCACCAATGGAAGTGGTGAACCCCTCCATGACGGTGTCTAGATTAAATCTGGTGGTTCTGGAACTTGCGGTGGCTGGAATTGATTTTCATCGTCTTCCCTAGGGTTTCTAGAATATTGGGGTATTTATAGAGCAAAGAGGCGGTGCGGGAGACCACCGAGGTGGGCACAACCCACCTGGGCGCGCCTGGGCCCTAGGCACCCCCTGGTGGGTTGTCCTCCCCTCGGAGCTCCCCTCAGGTACTTTCTTAGCCCAACAGGTGACTTCTGGTCCAGAAAAAATCCACAAAAAGTTTTGCTGCATTTGGACTCCGTTTGATATTGATTTCTTGCGAAGTAAAAACAAGCAAAAACAGCAACTGGCACTAGGCACTATGTCAATAGGTTAGTTCCAAAAAATGATATAAAGTTGCTATAAAATGATTGTAAAACATCCAAGAATGATAGTATAACAGCATAGAACAATAAAAAATTATAGATACATTGGAGACGTATCAACGAGCATTAACCGTTACTAACACCGAATAATGCACCACAAGTAGGATGTAATTTCATTGCGTAACTATTGACTTTCGTGCTTGCATAGGGAATCACAAACCTTAACACCAATATTCTTACTAAAACATAATTACTCATTAACATGACTCACATATCACTATCAACATATCGCAAAACTATTACAAAAAATCAAGTTTGTTTTGTCCAATGATCTTCATGAAAGTTTTTATTTTATCCCCCTTGAATATCTATCACTTTGGGACTAATTTCATATGTTGCTATTAATATCTCAAACAAATCTAAGTGAAGAACATGAGCATAAAAATTTCTTTTCTCAAAATAATTTAAGTGAAGCATGAGAGAATTTATTAAAAAAATTACTAACTCTCAAATAAATCTAAGTGAAGCATGAGAGAATTTCTTCAAAAATACAAAAGCACACCATGCTCAAAAAGATATAAGTGAAGCACCAGAGCAATTCCATAGCTCATACAGATTTAAGTGAAGCATAGAGAGTAATTCTAACAAGTCATAGCATAATTTTGGCTCCCTCAAATAGGTGTGTCCAGCAAGGATAGTTGACACAAAATAAAAAGCAAAACAAGCAAAGACTCATATAATACAAGACGCTCCAAGCAAAACTCATGATATGTGATGAATAAAATATAGCTCCAAGTAAAATACCGATGATCGCTAGAAGAAAGAGGGGATGCCACTCGGGCATCCCCAAGCTTAGTTGCTTGATTCTCTTTTAGATAATAGCTTGGGATGCCATGTGCATCCCCAAGCTTAGGCTCTTCTTACTCCTCATTCCTTCATCCATCGTTATCTCACCCAAAACTTCAAATCAATCATATAAAACTCAACAAAACCTTCGTGAGATCCGTTAGTATAA
The DNA here is from genome assembly GCF_002162155.2 of Triticum dicoccoides. Taxonomy (NCBI): domain Eukaryota; kingdom Viridiplantae; phylum Streptophyta; class Magnoliopsida; order Poales; family Poaceae; genus Triticum; species Triticum dicoccoides. The sequence continues at coordinate 146,393,212 of NC_041389.1, read as the reverse complement.
CAAAGCAAATCACTACTCTAAGTATTGTTGCAAACCCATTCATATTTTATTTTTGAATTATATCTACTGTATTTCAACTTTGCTATAGCTTATACCTTCCAATACAAACCATACATTCATCGAAATAAGCACACAACGCAAAGAAAACAGAATCTGTCAAAAACAGAACAGTCTGTAGTAATCAGGGAACTTCTTATACTTCTATAACTCCAAAAATTCTGAAACATTAGGACAACATGGGAAATTTGTATATCAATCTTGTGTCAAAAATTCAGAGCAAAATCACGTTTCTGCGGTTTATGCAAATTATTTTACTGGGCGCAAAAGTTTCTGTTTTTCAACAAGTTCAAAGCAACTATCACCCAACATGATCCCAAAGGCTTTGCTTGGAACAAAGACTAACTAAAATACAAAAAACACAATCATAACAGAGGCATAATTGTGCAAACACTCAAGAACAGAAAGAAAAAGACAAAAATAAATTTTATTCATTGGGTTGCCTCCCAACAAGCGCTATCATTTTATGCCCCTAGCAAGGCATAATGCAAAGATCTAAGTGTTGTCATCTTTGTTTCTAGATCCATAAGATGCCCTCATGATTGATTCATATGATGGCTTATTCTTGTTCTAGGGAAGTGTTACATACCCTTCCTTATTGGAAACTGAAATTTAATATTGCCTTCTTTCATATCAATCACGACACCAATAGTACGTAAAAATGATCTACCAAGAATAATTGGACAAGAAGGATTGCAATCAATATCAAGAACAATAAAATCTATGGGCACATAATTCCAATTTTCAAGAATGATAACATCATTAATTCTTCCTGTTGGGGATATAGCTATTGGTATGACCCGCCCGGGAGGGGCCGGGTTATACTTACAAATATTCTTGAAGCCCAAGTCCCAGGATAGAGATGGCGGTTCAGTTAAGGGCCCAAAGCCCAGAGGCGACTTAAGGCCCGTAGTGATAAACCGCCATGTATGCGTGACTTGTATTGTAAGGCAAGAGTAGTTAAGAGACCGAGCCGGACATTGTTTATGAGTTGGCCGGGACTCTGTAGGCCGCAGGGCGTCGACCTCTGTATATAAAGGGACGACCCGGCGGCGGATCAGGACAAGTAACATCAACTCGAGAGCTAGGACAAATGATTCGCTCCCTGGTGATCGAGACATAAGCAATCCCACTCAAAACTGGATCGTAGGCTTTTACCTTCACTGTAAGGGGCCGAACCAGTATAAACCTCGTGTCCTTTGTCCCGATTAACCCCTTTAAGTTTCCTAGTTGCGATGGCTCCATGACTAAGTCCTTTCACTAGGACATCTGCCGTGACAATTCCACGACAGTTGGCGCCCGCCGTGGGGCCAGCGCACAGTGGATTTGAGTTCTTGAAGGGCAGCTTCGAAGGGCTCAAGGGATACGCTATGGGTCGGATGACCAAGAGTCATTGTGGCAAGCTCTACATCAACGACGCAGGCTGGGGCCCCGACAGTGGCTCAATTGAGTACGGGTACCGGGTCCCCTTCGGTGGAATTCATGTCTTCATCGGCAAGATCGGTGAGCCGGGCCCTGAGTCGGACATCTGCACCGACCTCGTCGAAATGGCTCAGCGTGCGAGACCCGCCCGGGCTCCGCCTACTGTGAAGCGTGCCTTCATGGAATGCATCCATGGAGGGCTCTCTGAAGGATCTGCATCTGACGGTGAGACGACCATCTACTCTGATGGCGAGTCATCCACATGTGAGACAGATTCATTGTATCAACTGCAAGATGGTGGGCTTGGGGGCTGTTCCTATGGCAGTAGTATTCCGGATTGCCTCGAGCCGCCGAGCAGGGTCAGAATCTTCATGGGTGGCACACAACCTATCCAAGACTCCGCAACTGCGGCGGCCATGACCTCCGGGTCAGCAGCAGCCGGGCAGGAGGACTTGTGCGCTCGCTGGCTCAGGTGTTGATGGATCTCACAGATAAGCTGACCGCTCTGTTAACCGCCGTGGTCAACCTGGTGGATCAAGCTCGACATGATGCGGAAGTGGCACAGTTAAAATTGGATATGGTGCAGGCTAAGGAAGACCTAGCAGCGGAAGATGTCAGGATAACCGCAGAGCGGGCAACTCTGGATGCTCAGGCTCAGCGGATTCAGGCACAGACTTTCCGGCTCACGCAAGATCAGAACGCGTCTAATGAGGTCATGAGGAGAAGACATCAGAAGACTCAGTCTCGATTCCCTTCGGTTTATGATCCTCGAAACCTCTTTCACACACCTGGTGCCGGGCCCAGTAACCCGCCGTGGCTCTCCTCGCGTACTGAGGCAGACCAGGTTTCAACACCCGGGGTCGGGGTTCCAGTTTAGCCACAGGTGATGGGGCCTCCCCGCGTGAATACTACTCCACCTCAGTATGTACCAACACCTCTGGGTCACTATTCTAACACGTTGGAGAACATGATCGCGGCGGCGGCACGGCTGGCCGCTCTCCCAATTGATGGCGGCTCTCCAGCGGCGGTTGAAACCCGCCGGGTCAGAGAACTTCTTCAGATGGCCTTAGCACAACAGGAGGCGTACTCATACAGCCGGGACAGGATCCACTCAACCCCTCGTCCAAGCCGAAGCCCGAGTTATAGCAAGCACATGGACTCAGCGGTTGTCTCAAGTAATGTCCGGCGTCGTAACCAGCCAGACGGGCATGACCCGGCGCGCCATGGAGCCTTTAACTTGGTAGATCAAGACAGAATACGTCAAGAGGCTGAGCGGGCGACTTAGTAGGCGGCTGAGCAGGCGGCTCAGCTGACGGCTTACCAGTCGTATCCAGTTTATCCGACGACTTCTATCGGGGCAGGTGTGGCCACCAGGACCCAAGGTGTCCCCTGTCTAGTACCGGCTCTACGTAATGAGCGTTTGCCCAAGGATTTTAAGGGACCTAGGAAAGTTCCGAACTACACGGCCGACTTACAGCCCGGGGCATGGATTGAAAGTTACGAGATGGCTATGGAATTATTGGAGGTCGGTGATGCTGTGATGGCCAAGTACTTTACCATGATGTTGGATGGGACCGCCCGCACTTGGTTGAAAGGCCTACCACCTAATTTAATCAGTTCATGGGCGGAGCTAAAAGCCTGGTTCGTCCAGAATTTCAAGGATATGTCCAAGCAACCCATGTCAATTGTGGATTTGACGAATTGCAAGCAAGAGGAGGGCGAGTCTACGACCCATTGGGTGCGCCGGGTTAAAGCCATAATACATTCATCTGATAAGATGGATGCCGGCTCTGCAGTCTTAATGTTGGAGAAAAATTGCCGTTTTTTTGCCTCTAAAACAAAAGCTGGGGCGTCTCAAGCGCGATTGTAATGATATGGGCACGCTGATGGCGGCTCTGGTCAAGTACGCTGACTCTGATAGTACCAAGGATCCCGAGTCTGATGATGAAAAGACAGGGAAGGGAAAGAAGAACGGCAATGGCAAGGGCCCTCAGCATAACCCGGCAAATCAAGGAGGTAATAAACGTAAGGCTGATGGTAGTTTGGATTTTGTGGCTAACACTAGTGCGCAGGGTAACAACCAACGGCGTAAGGGGAGACCACCTCCCCGGTCTGGCGGGTCAGGCCCCGCACTTGAGCAGTTATTGAACGAGCCCTGTCCAAGGCACGACACTCAGCAGAAGCCGGCTACCCATCTATGGAAGGACTGTACGATCATGAAGGCCTTCAAAAATTCCAACATGTTCGATGGTAACAATGGGCAGGGCGGCGGCTCAGGTGGCGGCGGTTTTCATGGCCCCGGCAGCGGTTCAAATCCCAATTTTCAAAATTCTCAAGGCAATCAAGGTGGATATAACCAACAATCTGGCCAGGGTGGTAAGAAACAACATCAAGGCAGATACCAAAGCCATCCAAAGCAGCTGAATAGTGGGCAATATCGTGTGTTTACCACCAGTTTATGCAAACGAGACCAGAAGCTTCATAAGAGGGTTGTGAATACTGTTGAGCCGGCAGTTCCTCGTTATTTGAGATGGTCTGAACAACCTATTCTATGGAGTAGGGAAGATCACCCTCCTCGGGTTGATAATCCAGGTCACTTAGCTTTGGTGGTGGCCCCTCAGGTGGGTCGATATAAATTCACCAAGGTACTCATGGATGGAGGTAGCAGCATCAACATCCTCTATTATGAGACCTTCCGTCGCATGGGGTTAACTAATAAAAACCTTAAGCAGTCCAACACTATTTTCCATGGCGTCGTGCCCGGTAAGTCGGCATATCGAGTCGGTAAGATCGAATTGGAGGTAGCCTTTGGGGATGAATATGACTCCAGGGCCGAGAAATTGATGTTTGAAGTAGTCAAGATCAAGAGCCCATATCATGCTCTGTTTGGGCGGCCGGCTTATGCCAAGTTCATGGCACGGCCGTGTTATGTGTATTTGCAGCTCAAGATGCCGGGTCATAAGGGAACCATCACGGTGCATGGAAGCCGGAAGGTAGCCTTGGAATGTGAAGAAGGCGACCCGCGTCTTATGCTGAGTCGGTCTATGCAACAAAAGAGTTAAAATTCTACAAGGACAATGTTGATCTGGCGGATATGACTTCTTTGAAAAAGACAACCACAGAACATGAGTCGTTCATGAAGTTTAAGTCGGCCGATGATACTAAGCTTGTTGACTTTGTTCCAGGCGACTCATCCAAGCAGTTCAGTATCAGTGCTAATTTGGATCCCAAATAGGAAAGTGCGCTCATCGAGTTCGTCCGTGAGAACCGGGACATCTTTGCATGGAAACCTTCTGACATGCCGGGTGTACCGAGAGAACTCGTTGAGCACACACTTAATATCGATCCAAAGTTTAAGCCGGTCAAGCAGTTTCTTCGGCGGTTCAATGAGGAGAGGCGGAAGGCCATTGGTGAGGAGGTAGCCAGGCTCTTAGCAGCTGGGTTCATCATTGAAGTTTTTCATCCAGAGTGGTTGGCTAACCCGGTGCTCGTGCTTAAGAAAAACGGCACGTGGCGTATGTGTGTGGATTACACGGATTTAAACAAGGCTTGTCAAGCTGATCCCTTTGCTCTCCCTCGTATTGGTCAAATCATTGATGCTATGGCGGGTTGCGAGCGTTTGAGTTTTTTGGATGCTTACTCTGGTTATCATCGGATCAAGATGGCAGTTAAGGACTAGGAGAAGACGGTGTTCATTACTCCGTTTGGAGCCTAATGCTATGTATCAATGCCTTTTGGGTTCAAGAGTGCCCAGGCGACTTACCAGCGGTGTGTGCAGAATTGTCTTCATAATCAAATTGGGCGCAATGTTCATGCTTATGTGGACGACATAGTGGCGAAATCCAGAGAGAAGGAGACCTTCATAGATGATCTAAAGGAAACCTTTGACAATCTTCGGGTTTACAAGATGATGCTTAACCCGGCCAAGTGTGTTTTTGGTGTGCATGCAGGCAAGCTTTTGGGTTTCTGGTTTCTAACAGGGCATCGAGGCTAACCCGGAGAAGATCAAGGCCATCACCTCTCTGCTAAACCGGCGTCTATCAATGATGTTCAGCGTTTGGCGGGTCGTATCTCTGCTTTAAGTCGGTTCATAAGCCGGTTAGGCGATAAGGTCATACCACTGTATCAAATGATGAAAAAGACGGATAACTTCGTCTGGAGTGACGCTGCCAACACTGCTTTTGAAGATTTGAAGAGACAGCTGGTTGAGCCGCCGGTTCTTGCTGCTCCCATTGATAAGGAGCCCTTATTATTATATGTGGCTTCTAACACGTGTGCCGTCAGCATGGCCATTGTGGTGGAACGCAAGGAGGTAGGCAAGGAACACCCGGTTCAGCAGCCGGTTTACTATATTAGCGAGGTGCTTATTGAGTCCAAGCAACGGTATCCGCATTGGCAGAAGCTCGTTTATGGGGTGTTCATGGCAAGCCGGAAGCTTAAGCAATATTTCCTAGGCCAACCCATCACTGTGGTTAGTTCTGCTCCTTTGGGGGATATCATTCAAAATAGAGAGGCCACAGGACGAGTTGCCAAGTGGGCCATTGAGCTTGGGCCTCATGGTTTAAAGTATTTGCCACGCACTGCTATCAAATCTCAAGCGCTAGTGGATTTCATCAATGATTGGACAGAAATGCAGATGCCTAAAGAAAAGCCGGACAACACATATTGGACTATTCATTTTGACGGATCCAGGCAATTGGAGGGCTCGGGGGCTGGAGTCGTTTTAGCTTCCCCTCGAGGTGACAAATTGTATTATGTGCTACGGTTGATGTTTCCCTGCACTAACAATGCAGCTGAGTACGAAGCCTTACTCCACGGTCTCCGGATGGCTAAGGAGATGAGCTTAAGCTGGGTAAGGTGTTTCGGCGACTCGGATTTGGTAGCTCAACAGGTATCAGGCAAGTGGGATTCTAAGGATCCTCTCATGGTGGCTTATCGCCGTGAAGTCGACGCCATTGCTGTACACTTCAAGGGTTATCAAGTGGAGCGCATTGACCGCAGAAAGAACGAGGCGGTTGATGCTTTAAGCCGACTGGGCTCTCATTGTAAGCCGGTGCCGCCTAATACTTTCTTGGATATTCTGCATAACCCTTCTGTCAAGTTACCTACAGAGGAGGACTTGGTTGTTCCTGACCCGGAAGCACAATTGGTGGCGGCTCTTCATGTCATTCCAGATTAGACGGTGCCATATTTGGCTTATATGACCCGAGGCGAGTTACCTGAGGATGAAAACTTGGCCAAATAGATAACCCGATGGTCTAAGTCAATGACGATTGTCAGTGGCGAGTTGCATCATCGCAGCGTGACAGGGGGCGTTTCAGTGTTGTGTATCCCCTGAAGAAGGCCAAGAAATTCTACGAGAGATTCGCGAAGGGGATTGTGGTCATCATGCCGGGTCAAAATCACTTGTGGATAAGGCTTTCCGCCATGGATTCTACTGGATGACGGCTCATGCTGATGCGGAGGACCTGGTCAGTAAATGTGACGGCTATCAGAAGTTCTCAAGACGGGCTCATGTGCCGGCTCAAGAATTGAGGATGATTCCAGTTACTTGGCCATTTGCAGTCTAGGGTCTTGATATGGTTGGGCCTTTCAAAAGGTCAAAAGATAAAAAGACCCACCTCTTGGTGGCAGTTGATAAATTCACAAAGTGGGTTGAGGCAGAGCCAGTCAGTAAGTGCGATGCAGCTACGGCGGTTCAGTTCATGAAGAAGGTGATATTTTGCTTCGGCTTTCCACACAGCATTATAACTGACAATGGCACTAATCTGTCTAAAGGCGCCATGGAAGAATTTTGTCAACGTGAGCATATTCGGCTTGATGTTTCATTAGTGGCTCACCCCCAATCCAATGGTCAAGACGAGAGAGCCAATCAGGAGATCTTGAAAGGTATCAAGACCTGGCTTTTGGTCCCCCTGCAGCAGACACCGGGTTGTTGGGTTGAGGAGTTACCCTCTGTGTTATGGAGCATCAACACCACTCCTAATAGATCTATGGGTTATATGCCTTTCTTCATGGTTTACAGAGCTGAGGCGATTCTTCCTAGTGACATCCGTCATGACTCGCCCCATGTGGCGGCTTATGTTGAGGCGGACAATGAACAGGCATGTCAGGATGCCCTTGACCTGTTAGATGAAAAGTGCGACTTGGCAGCAGCTCGCTCGGCAATTTACCAACAGGACCTGCACCGCTAGCACAACCGACGGGTTAAATCCAGAACCTTTCAGGAATGTGATTTGGTGCTCCGGCTCATCCAGGATCAAACTGACGCACACAAGCTATCCCCACCTTGGGAAGGGCCCTTTGTGGTCAGAAAGAACTTGAACAACGGGTCATGATACATCTCCAACGTATCTACTTTTCCAAACACTTTTGCCCTTGTTTTGGACTCTAACTTGCATGATTTGAATGAAACTAACCAGGAATGACGCCGTTTTCAGCAGAACTGCCATGATGTTGTTTTATGTGTAGAAAAGAGAAGTTCTCGAAATGTCCTGGAAATCCACGGAGGCACTTTTTGGATTTAATAAGAATTTTTGATGAAAGAATTAATGCCAGGGGGCCCACAGGCTGTCCACGAGACAAGGGGCGCCCCCCTAGGGCGCGGCCTCCTATCTTGTGGGCCCCCTGGACCTCCTCCGACCTCAACTCCAACTCCATATATTCCGTGTCGGGGAGAAAAAAATCAGAGAGAAAGTTTCATCGTGTTTTACAACACGGAGCCGCCGCCAAGCCCTAATCTCTCTCGGGAGGGCTGATCTGGAGTCCGTTCGGGGCTCCAGAGAGGGGGATTCGTCGTCGTCGTCATCATCAACCATCCTCCATCACCAATTTCATGATGCTCACCGCCGTGCGTGAGTAATTCCATCGTAGGCTTGCTGGACGGTGATGGGTTGGATGAGATTTACCATGTAATCAAGTTAGTTTTGTTGGGGTTTGATCCCTAGTATCCACTATGTTCTGAGATTGATGTTGCTATGACTTTGTTATGCTTAATGCCAGTCACTAGGGCCCGAGTGCCATGATTTTAGATCTGAACCTATTATGTTTTCATGAATATATGTGTGTTCTTGATCCTATCTTGCAAGTCTATAGTCACCTATTATGTGTTATGATCCGACAACCCCGAAGTGACAATAATCAGGATACTTCTCGGTGATGACCGTAGTTTGAGGAGTTCATGTATTCACTATGTGTTAGTGCTTTGTTCCGGTTCTCTATTAAAAGGAGACCTTAATATCCCTTAGTTTCCGCTAGGACCCCGCTTCAACTGGAGGGTAGGACAAAAGATGTCATACAAGTTCTTTTCCATAAGCACGTATGACTATTTACGGAATACATGCCTACATTACATTGATGAACTGGAGCTAGTTCTATATCACCCTATGTTATAACTATTGCATGAGGAATCGCATCCGGCATAATTATCCATCACTGATCCATTGCCTACGAGTTTTTCATATATAGTTCTTCGCTTATTTACTTTTCCGTTGCTACTGTTACAACTATTACAAAAACCCCAAAAACATTTATCTTTACTTCTGCTACTGTTACCTTTATTATCATACCACTTTTGCTACTAAACACTTTGCTGCAGATACTACGTTATCCAGGTGTGGTTGAATTGACAACTCAACTGCTAATACTCAAGAATATTCTTTGGCTCCCCTTGTGTCGAATCAATAAATTTGGGTTGAATACTCTACCCTCGAAAGGTGTTGCGATCCCCTATACTTGTGGGTTATCAAGACTAATTTCTGGCGCCGTTGCCGGGGAGCATAGCTCTATTCTCTGAGTCACTTGGGATTTATATCTATTGATCACTATGAAGAACTTGAAAGACGCTAAAACCAAGATTTTACCCTCAACTACGAGGGGAGGTAAGGAACTGCCATCTATCTCTGCACTAGATTCTCCTTCCGTTATTAGTAAGCTTGCGACACCTAAACCTGCTACTGCTATGAATTCTGATATGTCGCATGTTATTGATGATGCCACTTCTGCTATGCATGATGAAACTACTTCTGTGTGTGATGCTACTTTGCCATTAGGTGAATTTCTAGATGAACTACTTGCTAGAGTTAGGGGGAATGAAAATATTGAAGAACCTATTATTGATGATAGTGATGATGAAGGTTCCCCCAATGATTATGTATTACCTGTTGTTCCTAAGGGTTATGTTATGAATGAAAAAGCTGCTATGGAAATTCTTGCTTGCAATGATAGAAATTATCTTAAGAAATTATTAGCTAAATGGAAGCAGCAGTCTCTTAATGCTAGAATGAAACCCAATCCTGCTTTTGCTACTTCACCTATCTGTGTTACTGATAAGGATTATGAATTCTCTGTTGATCCTGATATTATTACTTTAGTTGAATCTGATCCTTTTTATGGCCTTGAATCTGAAACTGTTGTGGCACATCTTACCAAGTTGAATGATATAGCCACCCTATTTAGTCATGATGAGAAGTCTCGCTATTTATACATCCTTAAGATATTTCCATTCTCATTAAAGGGTGATGCTAAGACTTGGTATAATTCTCTTGCTCCTGGTTGTGTGCGTAGTCCCCAGGATATGATTTATTACTTCTCTACTAAATATTTTCCTGCTCATAAGAAACAAGCTCCCTTGCGGGAAATATATAATTTTGTGCAAATCAAAGAACAGAGTCTCCCACAAGCTTGGGGGAGGCTTCTCCGGTTACTTAATGCTTTGCCTGATCACCCTTGATATATTTTATAATGGACTAACCGATGCTTCCAAGGACTACTTGGATAGTTGTGCTGGTTGTGTTTTCAGGGAAAGAACAGTCGACGAAGCTGAAATATTATTGAATAATATGTTGACTAATAAAAATAATTGGACTCTTCCCGAGCCAATTCCTGAAGTACCTGAACCAATTGAGCCAATTCCTAAACCTACTCCGAAGAAGAGAGGTGTTTTATTTCTCAGCCATGAAGATATGCAAGAGGCAAAGAAATCAATGAGAGAAAAAGGTATTAAAGCTGAAGATGTTAAGAATTTACCTCCTATTGAAGAAATACATGGTCTTAATATAACGCCTAAAGAACCACATTGTCTTGATAACCCGACACAGGTAGTAAAGGTAAATTCTCTCTATAGATATGATAAAGTTGAAATACCCTCTACTAAATTTCATAGCCCATGCTTAGATGAATTTGACGACTTTATGGCTAGACAAGAAAGTTTTAATGCTTATGTTGGTAGAGAGTTAAAGAATAATGCTTTCGAGATAGGACGCGTAGGTGATAATCTGGCTAGAGTTAAAGATGAACTTCACCATGTTAGCAAATATGCTTCTATGGTTGCTACTCAAGCGAAGCAAGTACCCAAACCTCAAAATGATTTGCTTGATGAATTGAATAATAAAAATGACTTTGCTGTTAGAGTGGCTACTAGAACTGGTAAAATGACTCGGGAACCTTTGTATCCTGAAGGCCACCCTAAGAGAATCGAGCAAGATTATCAGAGAAATAATTTAGAGGCACCTAGTTCTTCTAAAAAGAAGAAGAAGAAAAACGATAGAACTTTGCATGCTTCTAGAGAACCTACTGTAGACACACCTGAGAATCCCAATGATATTTCTATTTCTGATGCCGAAACACAGTCAGGTGATGAACATGAACCTAGTGATAATGTTCATGATAATGTTCATGTTGATGCTCAACCTAGCAAAGACAATGATGTAGAGATTGAACCTGTTGTTGATCTTGATAACCCACAATCAAAGAATCAACGTTATGATAAGAGAGATTTTGTTGCTAGGAAGCACGGTAAAGAAATAGAACCATGGGTTCAGAAACCCATGCCCTTTCCTCCTAAACCATCCAAGTCAAAGGATGATGAGGAATTTGAGCGCTTTGCTGAAATGATTAGACCTATTTTCTTATGTATGAGCTTAACTGATATGCTTAAAGTAAATCCTTATGCTAATTATATGAAGGATATCATCAGAAATAAAAGAAAGATACCGGAAGCGAAAATTTCCACCATGCTTGCTAATTACACTTTTAAAGGTGGAATACCAAAGAAACTTGGAGATCCGGGTGTACCAACTATACCATGCTCTATTAAAAGAAATTATGTTAGAACTGCTTTATGTGATCTTGGAGCCGGTTTTAGTGTTATGCCTCTCTCTTTATATCGTAGACTTGAATTGAATAAGTTGACACCTACTGAAATATCTTTGCAACTGGCCGATAAATGAACTGCTATACCTCTCAGTATTTGTGAAGATGTGCCTGTTGTTGTTGCAAATGTCACTATCTTAACAGACTTTGTTATTCTTGATATTCCCGAGGACGATAGTATGTCTATTATCCTTGGTAGACCTTTTCTTAATACTGCAGGGGCTGTTATTCATTGCAACAAAGGCAATGTCACTTTTCATGTTAATGGTAATGAGCATACGGTACACTTTCCGAGGAAACAATCTCAAGTTCATAGCATCAATTCAATTGAAAAAGTTCCAACTATCATTTTTGGAGGTTTTGAATTTCCTCTTCCTACTGTCAAGAAAAAGTATGATATTCTTATTGTTGGGGATTTTCATATCCCCGTTGAGGTAACTTAGTGTTATTCGAAATTTCTCCGGTTCCGTGTTATTCGGAATGAGTTTGTTAACAAGACTTGATCAACCTTGTTAGTGGATTCATTTTGATGATCACGAGATGGATGAAACTAGAAGGCACAACCTTCTGTACCCTCCTTTTACTTTCTGTTATTTAGAATAAATAAAGCAAAAATAGTATTATCCGTGCATTAAAAAAATTAGCCCGAAAATAAAAGTGCTCCAAATGCCCTGCAAATTTAGTATGATTTTTTCTAGAATATTTGAGGATTTTAGGCACTGAAAACACTGCAGGAGGGGCAAGCACCAGGCCACGAGAGAGGAGGGCGTGACCCCCCTATAGGGCGCGCCCCCCTGTCTCGTGGGCCCCTGGTGGCTCCCCTCCACTTATGCCAGCATCCATACACTTCATCTTCTATCCAAAAAAATCCCCATCCAGCTCAAGCACGAGTTCTAGCTCGTTTTGCTGCGATTTTCGATCTCTTAGCTCAAAGCTCCATTCACAAAACTGCTTTGGGAGATTGATGCTTGGTATGTGACTCCTCCATTAGTCCAATTAGTTTTTGTTCTAGTTCTTTATTCATTGCAAATTTTTGCTGCATAGGTGACCATGTTCTTGAGCTTGCATGTTAAATTTTTGAGGTCCCAAGCAATTCCAATGCATGATATAGGCTCTAGCACTTGTAGGAGTAGTTGCTATCAATCTTGTTTAGTTTTATCCACTTTTATTTTGAAGTTACTAAAATTTTAGAAATTTTCAGAAAAAGAAATATGCTTAGAAGAATGTACCAAGGAGGTTCCTCGGCAAAGAAAGGGCCAAGGATTGCTATACGTGAACAAGATGTTAATTTGCCAAGGGACGCAAATGTACGGGCTTGTGAGTGGCCATCCGATGATTTTATGGTCGAAGCAGGCTTCAAGGAGGAATTTGACGCGTATGTGTGTATTGCCGAGCTGGAGGACTTCTTACAAGATAAGTGTCCTCAATATTATCAATTGATCGATTCCTTTGTGCGGAGGTTCGAATATGTTTCTGCGCGTAATTCTCCTAGTGTCATGTTTGATATTTATGATACATCTTATACCATGGATTCAGAGGATTTCACGACTGCTTGCAAACTCCCGCAATGGGGTAATATTAATGATCCTCGCAAATCTTAATTTAGAGATTTTCTTTCTAGTATTACTGTGGGAGAATCTAGGGACATAGCACAAGCTACCATAGGGAGCATTCATTTTCCTGCTATACATTATTTTGCTCTCTTTATTGGTAGATGCATTAACGGTAAGGACGAAGTATGTCACATGTGTGCTCCTGATCTTTGTGTCCTCAAGAGTGTTGTGTCAGGTTATAAAGGTTATAACTTGGGGGCAATAGTTGCACGTAGGTTGCAGAATAATAGTAGAAGGGGTAATTTCTTTGGAGGAATTTATGCAACCCGTGTGGCTAATTTTCTTAATATAGCTCCCCGAGAGGGGGATATGATTGTACCTCCTGTTTATTTGGATAAAGAAGCTATGTTTGATCATAATTTTCTTGAGAGGAATGAACAATTCCTCCATTATCGACTAATCTATGACAGACGCAACATCGTCCCTGTTACTCTTCCTGCTCCCTACCTTTTTGATTATCAGGCAAAAGGAAGATATGTTGTCACCAGGGAAGAAGCAACTGAATATGAGAGGGGAATGGAGGCAGCTCGCCAACACGCTGCTGCTCAGGAGGCGGTCGCCTCTACATCTCAGTACTACCCCAGCTTCACTTATGGATATCAGCCAGGCGGTCATTGGTATTAAACCAACTTAGGCCAAAAGCCTAAGCTTGGGGGAGTACGTATTTCTCACCGACTTTACATTCATGTTCACACTAGTCGTCGGTGCTCATACTCTTTCATTGTATTATCCATGCTAGTTTAAATTTCTTTTTCTAGTTTTCTTCTTGTGTGCTTGATAAACCTTGAGAAAAACCAAAAAAATTAGTTAGTTTAATTTCCATGCTTGTAGTAGAAATTAAAATGAAAACACAAAAAGATTGCTCGTTCTTCTTTTACTTGTTGGGAGCTTTCCCATGTAAATAGTTTTATTTTCTTTTCTTTCTTTTGGGGGTCGAGAAGACCATATTGAAAATTCTTAGTGGCTCTTATATGCATGATTGTTTATTTAATTTAGAGCCCATATTACTTGTCTTCTCTCTTGAGTTTAATGCTTGCAGATTCCATCTTACTCCAATGCACGTACACTCTTGTTATTATACACATCGTTCGGTCGTGCAAGTGAAAGGCAATAATGACAATATATGATGGACTTATTGGGATGAGAAAAGCTGGTATGAACTCGACCTCTCTTGTTTTTGTAAATATGATGAGTTCATCGTTCCTGAGTCAGCTATTATGAAGTAAACATATTTGCAATGACATTTAGAGACTATAGTTACTTGCACCATGTTTGATTGGCTATGAGTTATAATGGTTTACCTTGCGTACCAACATGCTATTAGAATGATTATGATGTGGCATGATGGGATGGTATCCTCCTTTAAATGAATTGAGTGACTCGACTTGGCACATGTTCACGCATGTAGTTGAATCAAATCAACATAGCCTTCATATTTATGTTCATGGTGGATTATATCCTACTCATGCTTGTACTCGGTGTGAATTAATTTTAATGCATGTTTACGACTGTTATCACTCTCTCAGTTGGTCGCCTCCCAGTCTTTTGCTAGCCTTCACCTGTACTAAGCAAGAATACTGCTTGTGCACCCAAACTCCTTAAACCCCAAAGTTGTTCCATATGAGTCCACTATACCTTCCGATATGCGGTATTTACCTGCCGTTCCAAGTAAATTTGTATGTGCCAAACTCCAAACCTTCAAATGAAATTCTGTTTTGTATGCTCGAGCAGCTCATGTTTCAACTAGGGCTGCCTATATCTTCCATGCTAGGTGGGTTATTCTCAATAGGAGTGGACTCCGCTCCTCATTCACGAGAAAGGGCCGGTAACCGGGATGCCCAGTCCCATGATCCAAAAAGATCAAAGCAAATCAAAATAATTAAACAAAACTCCACCAGGTAACACGGCGTTGATAGCGAAAGTATGCCGCTCAAAATGTTATTCAATCTCTATTTTAAAATCGAGCTCTGGCACCTCTACAAACCCCTGCTTCCCTCTGCGAAGGGCCTATCTATTTACTTTTACGTTGAGTCATCACCCTTCTTATTAAAAGCACCCGCTGGAGAGCACACTGTCATTTGCATTCATTACTATTGGTTTATATTGGGTATGACTTGACTGGATCTCTTTTACCATGAATTACAATGTTTAGTCAGTCCTTGATCTTCAAAGGTGCTCTGCATTTATATTTTGCAGTCTCAGAAAGGGCTAGCGAGATACCATTTTGTTATATCATGTTATAATTATTTTGAGAAAGTGTTGTCATCTGAGTTTTATTATTATGGCTCGCTAGCTGATTGTGTTATTGATATGAGTAATTGTGAGACCTTTGTGTCATTGTGAGTATGGTTAGTTCATAATATTTTCTGAAACTTGAATGCTGGCTTTTCATGTCTACAACAACAAGAGCAAACAGAGTTTGTAAAAGTTTTTCTTTATCACTTTCAGTTTATCAACTCAATTGCTTGAGGACAAGCAAAGGTTTAAGCTTGGGGGAGTTGATACGTCTCCAACGTATCTACTTTTCCAAACACTTTTGCCCTTGTTTTGGACTCTAACTTGCATGATTTGAATGAAACTAACCCGGACGGACGTTGTTTTCAGCAGAACTGCCATGATGTTGTTTTATGTGTACAAAAGAAAAGTTCTCAGAATGTCCTGGAAATCCACGGAGGCACTTTTTGGATTTAATAAGAATTTTTGGCGAAAGAATTAATGCCAGGGGGCCCACAGGCTGTCCACGAGACAGGGGGGGCGCCCCCCCCTAGGGCGCGGCCTCCTATCTCGTGGGCCCTCCTCCGACCTCAACTCCAACTCCATATATTCTGTCTCGGGAGAAAAAAATCAGAGAGAAAGTTTCATCGCGTTTTACGACACGGAGCCGCCGCCAAGCCCTAATCTCTCTCGGGAGGGCTGATCTGGAGTCTATTCAGGGCTCCGGAGAGGGGGATTTGTCATCGTCGTCATCATCAACCATCCTGCATCACCAATTTCATGATGCTCACCGCCGTGTGTGAGTAATTCCATCGTAGGCTTGCTGGACGGCGATGGGTTGGATGAGATTTACCATGTAATCAAGTTAGTTTTGTTGGGGTTTGATCCCTGGTATCCACTATGTTCTGAGATTGATGTTGCTATGACTTTGCTATGCTTAATGCCTGTCACTAGGGCCCGAGTGCCATGATTTCAGATATGAACCTATTATGTTTTCATGAATATATGTGTGTTCTTGATCCTATCTTACAAGTCTATAGTCACCTATTATGTGTTATGATCCGACAACCCCGAAGTGACAATAATCGGGATACTTCTCGGTGATGACCGTAGTTTGAGGAGTTCATGTATTCACTATATGTTAATGCTTTGTTCTGGTTTTCTATTAAAAGGAGACCTTAATATCCCTTAGTTTCCGCTAGGACCCCGCTTCAACGGGAGGGTAGGACAAAACACGCCATACAAGTTCTTTTCCATAAGCACGTATGACTATTTACGGAATACATGCCTACATTACATTGATGAACTGGAGCTAGTTCTATATCACCCTATGTTATAACTATTGCATGAGGAATCGCATTCGGCATAATTATCCATCACTGATCCATTGCCTACGAGCTTTTCATATATTGTTATTTGCTTATTTACTTTTCCGTTGCTACTGTTACAACTATTACAAAAACCCCAAAAACATTTATCTTTACTTTTGCTACTGTTACCTTTATTATCATACCACTTTTGCTACTAAACACTTTGCTGCAGATACTAAGTTATCCAGGTGTGGTTGAATTGACAACTCAACTGCTAATACTCAAGAATATTCTTTGGCTCCCCTTGTGTCGAATCAATAAATTTGGGTTGAATACTCTACCCTCAAAAGCTATTGCGATCCCCTATACTTGTGGGTTATCAGGTCATACTACCTTATCGATGTTCAAGAGCACAAAGACTCATGTAAGTCGAAGGAGGAGACCCGTCGGCCGTGGAATATCGCTCATCTTTGGCCTTACTACACTTGAGCCACCGACTCTCATGATGTACATATTTTGACGATGTATATATTATGATAAATAATAAAGTAGGACCTCTGTCCTTTTTTCATTTCCAAAGGTAATATGTCATTGTTATTATCATTGTCATCTCACATGATCACTTGGGGGCTAATCGTATTTGAATCTAGCTTGACCCGTTTGATCCAGCTTATGATTGTATTCGAATCTAGCTTGACCTATTTGATCCGGCTTATGATCGTATTCGAATCTAGCCGTTAAACCTTATGATCACTAGGGGGCTTCCTGTTCAAACATAGGTCGTATTCGAACCAAAGAGAACATAGCTGTTGGTACCCTTTTGATTGACACACTGCCAAGCTCACTGGGGGCTTCTTGATCATATTCGAATCATAGCTCAACCCCTTTTGGGAACCGACTTTGATCGTATTCGAATCAGAGTCGTTAAAAAACTCTCAAGGTCATCAGGGGGCTTCCTGTTCAAACATAGGCCGTATTCGAACCAAAGAGAACATAGCTGTCGGTACCCTCTTGATTGGTGCAACGCCAAAGCCACTGGGGGCTACATGATCGTATTCGAATCCTAGCTTAACCCCTTTGGAACAGTTTACTGATCTTATTCGAATCAGCAGCCTTGAAATTTTTTGTATTCTATTTTGGTTTAAGTTTTCTTTGGAAGCACCCTTTATTTAACTTAAGAATTTTCTGAGGTTTACAAGTATAAGTGTGGTTATTTCTAACCCGTCTTAATATTGACTGATGAGTCACCAATATATGAGCATCATTATACCTTTGAAATTTTGGGTGCCCGGAGACTGGGCTATCACCCTTACCGACCGGGTCATATGAGCCGGCGGTGCAAATTTAAAAGGTCGCAGGTGTAAGATCATAGTTGTGTTTTTTACAACAAACTTATCTGTGACTCTTTTATATTAAGTTATTTTTACCCGCCTGGCGGTAAGCCGCCAAGGGATCTTGTGGTCTATTTTCATATGCAGGACAGTTAACAGGTCTGGTTAAGCATACGGTAAGCAGATGAAAAGTAACACGGGTGGATATATAACATGGCAGCTTAATGACGTTAAGCATTAAAACATGCAGGATGGCACAACCAAAATAAAGTTATTTCTATTCAATTACATGCCTCCCTGAGTCCAAATGTGTCCCATTGTTTTTTTAGTACGTCACAAGTATGAGCCGCCATGGCAGGTTAGCCTTCATGATTGGCCTGAAGCATCCGGCTTAGCCCTCTCCGCGTCTTCGCCCTGCTCCCTTTCCTGGAAGGTTGATGATGACCAGTCAATGTTGTTCAAAGCTTCAAATTCAGCTTCATCATCAACTAGGCCGGCCGGGTCAACTTCAGGGGCGAAGGTGTGCTTACGGAGTGGGGGAATCAGACTGGTCACTTCATAGTGAGGCGTTGGAATTCTCCGGTTCTCTTCATCATAACCCACCCGGTACTTGGTAAGATCCACTTCGTTTGCTATCAGGGTAGCCACGGGGCGTATCTCCTTTACGCAAGCGGTAAAATCTGCTTCTTCAAAAGGAGTGCCATCCTCCTTCAAGCTTGGATAGCCCGTGGCAATGTCGGCCGGGTCTAACTCTGGTAACCAATCCTTGGCCCGGCTTAAAGCATTTACCGCTCCGGCTCTTGCAGCTGACCGTCTCTGTTCATTGAACCGTTGGGGTAGCACGGACAGCTTCTTCAAGACCTCTACTAGGAGGGTAGGCACTTCATTTGACAAAGCCACCATGGCTAATGCGCGTTGAGACCCGATGTACAATTGCTCCACCAGTGTGTACACTACTTTCAGTTTGATCAGCATCTCTTGGTTCAAATTGGAGCTTCTGGGGCCTGCATAAACATGATTAGGTGAGTCAATTCCAAATTATATGATCAAATGAAAGGATCAAATGTTTAAATGCTTGCAGGGCGATTTACCAAAGATCGCCGAGACCATCTGAGAGACATGGCGCTTTAAGCCGGTTAGTTCACCGGTTGCTTCTTCCAGAGCCGCCTCTGCCTTCTCAGCTCGGTTGATCAACGCATTTTTCTCATCAGCCCAGGCTTTCTTTTCAGTTTCAAATTTTTTTCTTCAGTTTTTCTTGCTCATAAATGCTGAATTTGAATTTGGTATCGGCCTTTTGGAGTTCCATCTCTTGGGACTCTAGGCGGCACGTTAGATCAGTCACCTCTGATTCGAGTTGACTCGTGGCGGCCTATACAGGTCAAAATCAAGCCAATTTTAATACAATGTCAAAGTCCCAAGCCTTTTGCAAGCAGCAACGCTTGGCACTTCGGGGCTAATGTTTACCGAAGAAATTCTATTTTTAGTGGCGGTTCATAACAGTAAGTGTCAAGCATTTTGCAAGCAATAATACTTGGCACTTGGGGGCTAATGCATATTCCTGTTCAAAGCTATGTAAGTGTTTTTTTATCTATATTTTAAGAACCGGCACAACCATGTTGGTTAAGCCGCCCCTTGGGGACTACAAAGTAAGCCGGATTTCTTCCATGTTTTGTCCATCTATGCTACTAATGTCGCTAAATTTGTTTGTAAGTCTACAACATATTAATCATAAGCAATAGACTTGGGGGCTGGCATAGTAAAGATAAATGAATACATAGAAAGGGTTGTACCTCAATTTTTTGGTGCATTTGCTTCACCATGTCAATTTCAAGGTTCCGGCTGCTGTGCACTTGGCTCATGTAGCCAGAAAAGATGTCTCCGATACTCATGTGAGCATAATTCGCAACATCAAGCTTGACCCGGCGGTGGTCCAGAAGTTCTTCCTTGGCGGGGCACTTGGCTAGTACAGTGGGCTTTCCCGGCTCAACAAAGCCGGTTCTGGTGATCTCAATGTCAGCATTTTGAGGGTCATCAGTCCTGACCGGGCTAGGGGCTTTTGGATTTTCTGATTCATCGGTGGCTCGTTCAGGGGGCAGGTCAGTAGCGGGAGTTGGTAAGTCTTGAGCTGGCTCAGATGGCGGCTCATGAGTTGACGAGTCCGGCACAGCTGTTTCAAGAACCGGTTCAGTCACGACCGTGTCTTCAGTTGGCTTGCTTTTCCTAACCCGTTTGCTAGGCTTGGCTTGTCCACTGCGTCAAAATAAAGGTTAGTACAGATGCAAGGGGTTAAAGTAAATACAAGATAAGCAGATTATTATACCCTGGAGCAGTCTTGAAAGCCGGCAGGTTGGACTGCATTGAGTCACCGGAAGAAGGGGAAGTGTCTTGGTAATCCGAGTCAGAAGAATTGAGCGGTTGACGAGTAAGACCTGCCAAGGGATAAAAGGTATTTAAAACAGAAGTGACCTCATTCCGACGCTTCCTTGGGGTGTTTGGTAAGCCAGAGGAGAGCTTCGCATCCTTGCTGGTCCGGGTCTGCCTTCGGCTCTGATGAATCTGCCGCTTCAAAAGAAATTGAGGATCGTGATGAGCTAAAGGATGGGAAAACCTTACTTTCTGGGTCACTCTGCGGATTTTCTGTCTTGGCAAAGGCTCGGAGTCAGGGGAAAGGATAGTTACCTCATCAGCCTTGCTACAGCTTGCTCCTATGTCCTCCTGTTGATAATCAATGTCAATAAGATGGTTAAAAAATGAGCCAAGGGAGTCAAGGGCTACCTCTGACTCAAAAGAGTCTGCTAGCTGAAGCAGGTCAGAGGCGGTGGCTTTTTTGCCTTTCCTCTTGGCAGCCTCTTTCCTGGCGGCTTTCTTCTCCTTCCTGGCTCTCTTGGCAGCCTCATGGTCATATTTGACCTTCCAAAATTTATAACCCGCCTGTAGGAAATTAGTAGAGGTATAAATATGGGTGAAGCCATGGAAAAATCAAAGTAATTAATTCATATGGGCAGCTTACCTTTGGTGTCGGGTTAGCCTTGCAGAAAGGGGCTAAGCCCACTCTACTACAGTCTACTAGGCTCTCGTTCAAAAGAGACTTTGTCATATCGCCAATGATGTCTTCTGGCAAATCATCAGGGTTGTGACGCAGAGGGTCATCCTTCGCGCCTGTATAATCACACATCAAACCGGGGCGGCGGCTCAACGGAATAACCCGCCAGGCAAGCCAAACCCGGACCAAGTCGATGCCTGTTAGCCCGTTCCCCAGAAGAGCCTTGATCTTGGCCAAAGTGGGGACGAGTGATTTGCATTCGGCAGCTGTAATCTTGTCAGGCAAATGATGGTTGGGCCCGAGACGAAGAGCATGAAAGCCGGGCAGAGGGTTTTCACCAGCCGGAGAGGTATCTTGGCAGTAAAACCACATCATATTCCAATCTTTGGGGTGGCTCGGCGGGTTGGCGTAAGGAAAGATCACATCCCTACGGTGCTGGATTGAGACACCGCCAAGCTCTAAGCTCTGACTGCTAGCACAATCATTCTGGCGGTTCAAATAAAACAGTTCTCTGAAGAGTAGCAGATTGGGTTCTTCTCCAAGGTATACCTCACTGAATGCTTGGAAGTTGCAGATATTAGACACGGAATTGGGTCCGATGTCTTGTGGGTGAAGATCAAAAAAATGCAGCACATCTCTGAAGAATTTTGATCCAGGTGGAGTGAAGCCCCGGTTCATATGATCTCTGAAAACAACAACTTCTCCATCTTTGGGTTGAGGAAATTCCTCCTCTGGGTCAGGAGCACAATAAGGCATGACTTCTTTTTTCGGCAGATAGCCGATCTTCACAAAATCATCCAAAGTACTGTCAGTGACAATGGATTTAACCCAGTTGCAGGAGGTAGGTGCCTTTGGTGCCATTCTGATTGAAATCCTAAGACAAAGTAAGGTTCAAATTTAAGCCGGGCAGGAAAAAGTATTACTGTGCATATTCAAGATGGCGGCTTACGAAGGGGCCTAATGGTATAAGGATAATTATGTCATGGTTATTTAAGCCGCCATAGGTTCTATAAGCCGTCAGGATTATTTAAAACCGCCGTGGGTGGTCAGAATTATCAATTGAGCATGGTCTCTTTAAAGCCGGTGATCAGAGTCGCCATGACTAGAAGAATCTAAGAAGTGTAGATTTTTGCCTAAGTGTTGCATAAACAGGTTTCACAAACTGCAACTATTATTTTGGATCAAACAGACGTTCAGAAAAGAAAAATTTCTAGACCTAAAAATATGGTGCAGAGAAGTTTATGCGTTATGCTGAGGATTCCTACAAAGAAAGAAGATCTGCTAGTATTAAAAATGGATGCGGAGCAACTATCACGAGATCTACATTATCGTTGGATCAAAGAAGCTACGGCAGAAGCAAATGCGAAGAAATGGGATGAACGAGGAACTGTACAGAAGAACACGCTAGCCCTAGCATGGATCTGTAGCGCAGAAAGGGGAAAACTTACTGTGGGAGATCTGCTGTGGAGGATCGCCACCGTTCTCTGGACAAGTTCAGGTTGATGCAACGGCCAAGGTCGACGAAGGCGAGATGCGCTGTGGTGGCGGCGGCGGAGCTCCAGTGACAAAAGGGGGCGAGAGGAAGAAGATGTGGAACAATAAGAATAAGGAAGACCTAGTCGTGTCTATTTATAAAGAAGGGTCACTAAAAGAGCGCGAAAACGAGGAGGCCGAAAATATAAGTTATCCAACTACAAGGACACCTCGATTTTTGGGATGGTCATGAAGATAAAGATCTATTGGGATACATTGAAGAAAACGTGCTTTTATGGCAGGTGACGTCATGGCGGGTTACCACAAATCCAGATGATGACGTCATGGCGGTTTACAAGAATTTTTCAGAAGATTTTTCCTTAAGTGTTGAAGATCGACATGAACCAGTTCAAATCAATCTGGGGCCTAATGTTGGGGATATAGCTATTGGTATGACCCGCCCAGGAGGAGCCGGGTTATACTTACAAATATTCTTGAAGCCCAAGTCCCAGGATAGAGAGGCGGTTCAGTTAAGGTCCCAAAGCCCAGAGGCGACTTAAGGCCCGTAGTGATAAACCACCATGTATGCGTGACTTGTATTGTAAGGCAAGAATAGTTAAGAGACCGAGCCGGACATTGTTTATGAGCCGGCCGGGACTATGTAGGCCGCAGGGCATCGACCTCTATATATAAAGGGACGACCCGGCGGCGGATCAGGACAAGTAACATCAACTCGAGAGCTAGGACAAACAATTCGCTCCCTGGTGATCGAGACATAAGCAATCCCACTCAAAACTGGATCGTAGGCTTTTACCTTCACCGTAAGGGGCCGGACCAGTATAAACCTCGTGTCCTTTGTCCCGATTAACCCCTTTAAGTTTTCTAGTTGTGATGGCTCCACGACTAAGTCCTTTCACTAGGACATCTGTCGTGGCAATTCCACAACACTTCCCATAGGCCTTTTAATAGTAGAATCTGCTAAGTGCAAATTTAGAGAACATTCTTCATTACCGGTAAGACTAAGCACATCACATAAAGATTTCGGAATTATAGAAACACTAGCACCCAAGTCACATAAAGCAAAACACTCATAATTTTTAATCTTGACTTTGATAGTAGGTTCCTATTCATCGTGTAATTTTCTAGGAATTAAAATCTCTAATTCCAACTTTTCTTCCAAAGCTTTCATCATAGCATCAGCAATATGTTTAGTAAAAGCTTTATTTTTTTCATAAGCATGAGGTGAATTTACCATGGATTGCAACAAATAAATACAATCAATCAAAGAGCAACTATCACAATTAAAGTCCTTGTAATCCAAAAGAGTGGGCACATCACTAGTTAAAGTTTTGACCTCTCCAAACCCACTTTTATCAATTTTCTCAACAAGATTTTCACCCTCCAAATTATCGGGACACCATCTAGATAAAGTTGACTCTTCTCCAGTCCCTTTAGCATCAATTTTAATTCTACTAAACAAGGAATCAATAGAGGACACACAATCATTTTAAGATCTTCATCATTTATATCTCCTAACGAGATTGGTTTAGCGGCCATTTGATTTTCTAGGGTAGCTTTTGCATCGGATATTTTGCCTAGCAAACTTTCAGCAAATAAAACTTAGATTGAAGATTATAAACTTCTCTAATAATATCATCAAGTTGTTTTGTTATAGCATCCAGCACAACAGAGTGTTCCTTAAGTTCTTCGGTAAAATATTTATTGTGCTCAAATTGTGTACTCATATATTCTTTAGTGCTTTTCTCAATTTCAAGCAGAATATTGGGGTAAGGAACATCGTAATATTTTCTTTGAGACATCATGACTATGCAAACAAGATTGCACTCAAAAACAGATCTGATGAGAAAACGACAAACGAAAAAGAGGGTGAATAAAACGGCAAATTTTTGTGATGTAAGGGAGAGGAAAACGAGAGGCAAATGGCAAATAATGTAAATTGCAAGGAGATGAGATTTGTGATTAGGAACCTGGTAGATGTTGATGATGTCTCCCAGGCAACGGCGCCAGAAATTCCTTTTGATTGCAGCCTGAACTACATTGGTATTTCCCCAACGAGGAAGGGATGATGCAGCACAACAACGGTAGGTATTTCCCTCAGTGATGAGATCAAGGTTATCGAACTAGTAGGAGAACCACGCAACATTACATAAACAGTACCTGCACACAAAGAACAAATACTTGCAACCCGATGATAACCCACAAGTATAGGGGATCAGTTGTAGCCTTTCTCGATAAATAAGAGTGTCGAACCCAACGAGGAGATAAAGGTAGGATTTCTATTCCCTTCAAATTCTATCGGCCACCGATACAACTCTACGCGCACTTAACGTTCGCTTTACCTAGAACAAGTATGAAACTAGAAGTACTTTATAGGTGTTGTTGAATAGGTTTGCAAGATAATAAAGAGTATGTAAGTAAAAATTAGGGGTTATTTAGATAAAGAAACAACTAAGTTAGTTTTAGTAGAGAGCTTTTTGTCACAAGAAAGTTATTTGTCCCTAGGCAATCGATTACTTGACCGGTAATCATTATTGCAATTTTATATGAGGGAGAGGCATAAGCTAACATACTTTCTCTTTTTGGATCATTTTCACTTATGATTGGAACTCTAGAAACATCCGTAACTACTAAAGATCATTAAGGTAAAACCCAACCATAGCATTAAAGTATCAAGTCCTCTTTATTCCCATACGCCATAACCCACTTATCCATGTTTGTGTTTCTATCACTCACGCAACACAGACAATAAGCAAACCATGAACATATTGCAAACCCTACATCGGAGATCCCTCATGCTTGCGTGACATGGAGAGCACCATTGGACATCACAAATAATAAAACATGTAACTCAAACCAATCATGATCATCAATCAACCCATAGGAGAAAACGGATCCATTCAAACATCATAGGATAGCCATACATCATTGGGAAATAATATATAGCGTTGAGCACCATGTTCAAGTAGAGATTATAGCGGGTAGAATAGGTGTTACACCGCTGCATAGAGGGGGAGAGAGTTGGTGATGACGGCGGCGAAGTAGTTGGTGTAGATCGCCATCACAATGATGGCCCCAGCAGCATTCCGGCGCCACCAGGAGAGAGGGGGAGAGAGCCCCCCTCCTTCTTATTCTTCCTTGACCTTCCCCCTAGATGGGAGAAGGATTTCCCCTCTGGTCCATGACCTCCATGGAGGCGGAGGGGCGAGATCCCCTCCGAGATTGGATCTCTCTCTCTCTCTCTCTCTCTCTCTCTCTGTGTGTGTGTGTGTGTGTGTGTGTGTGTGTGTGTGTGTGTGTGTGTGTGTGTTTCCTTCTGTTTCCGCGTTCCCAGATTCTGGCCTTTCACTGTTTCTTAAATTCCCAGAGATCCGTAACTCCGATTGGGCTGAAATTTTAACATGATTTTTATCCGGATATTAGCTTTCTTGCACTAGAAGAAGGGCACCGACCGCCTTACGGAGTGGCCACAAGGGCCCAGGGCGCACCCCTCACCCTTGTGGGCCCCTCGGGCATTGTTTCGCATTGATTCCACTTCCCAAAATTCATATATATTACAAAAAAAATCTCCATAAGTTTTTATCCCAGTTGGACTCCGTTTGATATGGATTTTCTGTGAAACAAAAAACATGCAACAAACAGGAACTGGTGTTGGGCACTGGATCAATATGTTAGTCCAAGAAAATCATATAAATTGTTGCCAAAAGTATGTAAAAATTGTAGAATATTGGCATGGAACAATCAAAAATTATAGATATGATGGAGACGTATCACCCGACGCGTTAAAAGGGTTTTCAATCCCTTTCGGGTAACGATGCCAGAAATTGTAAACGTGATGAGATAAAATTCGAGTAGTTTGATAGATGCAAATAAAAGAAAATAAAATTCAGTGAGGTATTTTTTGGTTTTTGATAATATAGATCTGAAAATAAAAGTTGCAAATAAACGAAAATGCAAATAACAAAATAGAACTAAAAGTATATGATGAGAAAATAGACCCGGGGGCCGTAGATTTCACTAGTGGCTTGTCTCGAGAAAAATAGCATATTGTTGGGCAATTGATAGAACTTCAAATAGTTATTGTGATATCCAGGCAATGATCATTACATAGGCATAACGTCCAAGATTAGTAGACCGACTCCTGTCTGCATCTACTACTATTACTCCACACATCGACTGCTATCCAGCATGCATCTAGTGTATTAAGTTCATGGAAAACAGAGTAATGCAATAAGAATGATGACATGATGTAGACAAGATCGATTCATGTAGGAATAGACCCCATCTTGTTATCCTTAATAGCAACGATACACACGTGTCATTTCTCCTTCTATCACTTGGATTGAGCACCGTAAGATCGAACCCATCACAAAGCACCTCTTCCCATGGCAAGAAATATCGATCTAGTCAGCCTAACTAAATAAAAGATTCGGAGAAGAAATACGAGGCTATAAGTAATCATGCATATAAGATATCAAAAGACTCAAAGACCTTTCATGGATAAAAACATAGATCTGATCATAAACTCAAAGTTCATCGGATCCCAACAAGCACACCACAAAAAGAGTTACATCAAATAGATCTCCAAGAGACCATTGTATTGAGAATCAAAAGAGAAAGAGGAATCCATCTAGCTACTAACTATGGACCCGTGCGTCTACAATGAACTACTCACGCATTATCGGAGAGGCATCAATGAGGATGATGAACCCCTCCGTGATGGTGTCTCGATTGAATCTGTAGTTTCTGGAACTTGCGACGGCTAGAATTGTTTCTCGTCGCCTACCCTAGGGTTTTTGGAATATTGGGATATCTATAGAGCAAAGAGGCGGTGCTGGAGGCGGCCAAGGTGGGCACAATCCACCAGGGCGCGCCTGGCAGATGAAATTTTAGTAGGCAGAGAAATACCAGTGGCGCCTAGCTCTTAATTCAGAGTGTCGTTTAAAATGGGTAGAGGTATATTATTCCGAAGGTTCAGACTTTAGACAGTGGTGTACCATGGGTGGTGTGTGTGAGATGTTGTACTAGTTCACCAATGTGTTAGCTTCAGCTTGTGTGTATGCAGTATGGGACTGGATGAAATTTCCGGATGGGATTTCGACATGTGTTTCGTAATGGACGACGAGTTCCACTCCGAGCCGTGGTTGACCCTGACAAGGACTCGGTTGGTTGCTTCATCTGTCACCTAAGTGCAACCGCACATCTCGGATTAGATTACCATCAAATCGTATGCGCCCATGGTAATACGAGCCTACACAGCTAGCTTGAGCTGCTGCCCCGGAGCGGAACGCCATGCCTACCCGCCCATCCGCACCAGGTACCTGATCGGGTCCTTGCACGGCTGGCTGGTCATCACCGACGATAGGTCTGAGAGGGCGACCAGGCTGTTGGAACCACTCGACGACGCCATTGCTTCTGGAGGTCGACGCCGAGAGGGGAGCAACGAGAACAAAGGAGAAGCAAGGGTTCATCCGTGCGATGGGGATTGGGGATTGGACGAGAAGCAGGTCGACCGGAGAAAAAACCTAGGGTTCGTCCGCTTGATTGGGGATTTTTGCGTGAGAGAGAGGAAAACAGAGGAGAAGCAGGGGATAACTGACTAATGGGACCCACACTAGCCTACTCAGCATTCTCTGCCCAGTCAGCGCCTAATCAGAATCATGGGGGAACAAAAACCACTCCATATTACATATAAACCGCTCAAGCGGGTTATTAACCCGGTTTGAGTAATTTTAGGGTGTTATTTGTCCCGGTTTTGAGTTCAGGGGGGTATATATTCCAAAGAGTGGATTTGAGGGTGATTTGCATACTTCTTTCCAAATAAAAAGAAGTGAAGAGTTAACTGGGCCTATCAGTGGTTCGCCCACGTGGCAAACCATCCAGTGAGTAGCGAAACAAGGAGCTCCTATTGGACGCAATAAAGCATCCAATAGCAAGCCGATGCAAAAGGCAGACCTCCAGCCCACTCAAAAACAACGAAGTTGGCTGTGTAGCGCGACAAAAAAGGTAAAGAAAACGCTGTAGCCAGGAAATCGAACTCGTGCCTTAAGACTTTAATACAAGGTCTACTAACCACCAGAGCAGGTGGCTGCTCATGACAAAACGCAGCGCAATAACTTTAAGAATTGACTGTAACGGAATATTCACTCAGCGCATTCCTGGTTCTACCGCATATTTCTCAATTATATGATTTTGTTGGAAAACACGAACAGTTTCTTGAAGAAAATAAACAAAATTAGAATAGGTATACATTTTTTGTAAAACCCGATATGTTTTAGAAATTTTGAACAATTTAAAAAAACGAAAGACAATTTGAAAATGCTAACATTTTATGCAACACGAACCATTTTTCAAAATTCCACAGCACATTTTTTGAATTTGCGAAGAAAGTTTAAAATATGAATATCTTTTGAATTTATGAACAAATTTTGTAATTCCCAATTTTTTTTCGAAATTATGAAGAATTGTTTAGAAATGTGACTGTTTTTTGAAATTCCTGGAAAAGTTTTTGTATTTGCGATTTTTTTAAAGATGCTATTTTTGAATTTGTGCACAAAAATGGAAAAATTGAACATTTTTAAGTTTGTTATTTTTTTCCCAAAATGTGATCTTTTGTGAAATTTATAAACAAAGAGGAATATTTTTTCAAATTTCAAACATTATGTTTTTTGATTCTGTGAACATTTTTTGATTTTGTGAAAATATTTTAGAGATCCCGAACATTTTCCAAACAATCGAACAATTTTTGGAGGATGCAACATCTTTTAAAATTCCCCGAACATTGTCTGAATATGCAAATAAATTTGAAAAAATGAACAATTATTTAATTTCTGCACAGAACCAGAACAATATTAAGTTTGTGGACAAATTTTCAATCACCCGAACAAATAATGAATTATAATATTTTCATGAATATACACAAAAATAGTTTTGAAAATTGGAACAATTTTTTGAAAAATGCTATCATTTTTTAAATTTCTGAAGAGTTTTGAGAACGAAATAAACTTGAAAAAAAGGAAAAGGAAAGAAAAAAAGAAAATAGAAGAAACAGAAAAAAATAACAGAAAAACGAAAAAAGGAAAAGGAAACAACGAAAAAAAAAGCCGAAAAGGACACACAGAAAACAACCCGGTTCAGGGAACCTTCTGGTCGGCCGCAACTGTGCAAATCTCGAAGTGGGCCAGCCCATATTTTGTCGCTCGCATCGCCGCTGTGTGCGATTGCCAGACAGTTTGCCGCAGCGAGCGGCGAATAGGGATTTCCAGCGAAACGGGTGCTTCCTATTGGGCGCGTGAGGCACTGGCGACATGCCAGCGCGCACCGCCACCCTCCAGCGCGCCCCTATTGGCCCGGCCCATGAGCGGGGCAGGACACCCCCGTTTTTTTTTTTTTTTGCCTTTTTCCTGTTTTTGTTTTTTCCTCTTTAAAATAATTCAGAATTTTAGAAAGTTCTAAATTTCAAAAAACGTTCATTTTGGAAAACTTTTCCAGAAATCATAAAAAATTCATGGTTTAAGAAAATTCTCATGATTTTGAAAAGAAAA
The DNA here is from genome assembly GCF_002162155.2 of Triticum dicoccoides. Classification (NCBI taxonomy): domain Eukaryota; kingdom Viridiplantae; phylum Streptophyta; class Magnoliopsida; order Poales; family Poaceae; genus Triticum; species Triticum dicoccoides. Next base: position 146,363,035 of record NC_041389.1, on the reverse strand, counting down.
ATTGTGTCTTGAACAAATGCTCAAAAAATGTTCATGACTTTTAGAAAATCATCGATTAAACAAAATGTTTGTGATTTCAAAAATGTTTGCAATTTTGAAAGAACGAACATTTTCTGAATTTTCATGTACATTTTTATTTTGATATACAGTTTTTAAGGATAATTTTTAGTAGTTATGAACATTGTTTTATATTGGATGAATAAATTTTGAATTTATGATAAATTTGTTTGAACTTGGTGAAAAAAAATTGTATTTGAAAGAAATGATGAACAAATTTTGAAATGTGATGAATAAATTTTGAATTGATGAACATTTTTTAAATTCGGTGAACAAAACGTATTCCATGTACATTTTTTGAGTTGCTGAACATTTTTTTACACTAGTGAATTTTTTTTGGCTTCGATGCGTGAATAATGTTTGCAAGTTTTAAGAGAAAATTTGCAAAAAAGGTGCAAATGTAAAGAAGAAAAATAGAGAAAAGAAAAAGGAAAAATGAAAGAAAGAAAAAAAAACGGAAAATGGGCCGGCCCATACATACACCCGCGCGCGAGAGGCGGGTACGTGCTAAGTCGCTTGCCAACGACCTACACGCCATATAGGAGCCACCTAGTAAAACGTTAGCTCGATGGAACGAAAACATTCAATGAGACATCCATCACACGCTATTAAGGTCCATAAAATTAACATGTAATCAATTATTCTATTACACAGAAAATTCTAACGTAAGACCTCTTCCAACGCACATGTGCTTAAATAAGGTGCTAAGCGTATTAAATAGTTCAGCAACCAAACTCCCCAATGCACAGGTGCTTAGCTTCCTGTAGCTAAACTCTCTTCGTTTAATTAGTCATAGAATCTTTTGTAGTATGTAACTTTCTGGCCTATTTCTATCAGATATTAAGCAAATAATATTTTTAAGTAAAACACATGAAAATATATTTGACCTGAGTCCATACATAAACTGCCAAATGCCAATAATATGTCTAAAGTAACTGACGATCATAATCTATTTTGGCCCAAACTTTATCCAAATATGCTTTACCAAATCAGTCTTGAGTGATTTATGAGTCGCGCGATCTGGGATTCTCGCATCCCTTTGTAGCACCTGGGTAAATACTTGTATGTCGCCATATGTGAATATTGATGGTAGGACAATGGATGTACGCGCCTCCTCGTTCAAATCAGGAATATTAGCCGCATCTTCTTTTTCATCCTCGACTATCATATCCTGAAGAATGATGCAAGATAGCATGACATTTTGAATATCACCCCGGTCATACAAACATACAGGACGATGTAGGATAGAGAATCGACCACGTCCTTGCTTGCCCCTTCCTGATGTGCATCAAATAACTTGTGTTGCTCTGTTTGTGGCATTGATATTGTCTTCACAAACGTTGCCCATTTTGGGTATATCCCATCTACAAGGTAATAACCATGTTAATATTCTTTGTCATTTACTAAAAAAGTTCACGCGAGAAGCTTGGCCTTTCATCTGCTTGATAAACAACGGTCACTGATTTAGCAAATTAAGAAGAGAAGAAACGATACGGTGCTTTGCATGGGATCCAATTAAGTGCGTTTTCGCCTAGGGTCGTGCGTTTGGAGTCATTTTTTCGTGGGGTTATCAATTCGCTCTCTCTCCTCATTATTAACCTGCCACGTCTGAACTTTGTCTATATAATAAGCTTAGCACCGGTCCAAGTTGAAGCATTGGAAGGGGCCTAATGCACCGACAACGCATGGTGCACTAGTATATACGCAAAGTTGAACGGAGGGATCAAACCCAAGAGCGATCCTTGTCAATCACCGAAGCCATACGAGGTCAAACCTAGCTAACCTTAAGAAAGCCTCCTTATTGGATAAGGATTGACTCTGTAAGTTTGCATGTTAGTCGTCCGGAAAGCATGCATGTAGATCAATACGTGCCATAGTTAACACGAATAATGGCAGAAGTAGCTTTCAGCCAGATGGATGGAAACGCAAAATCACGCTAACAGATACTAGCTGACTAAACTTTTCGCCTCTTTGATTCGAAAGCCTTGACTTGCAACAACCAAGAAAAGGACAGCCGACCTAGAGGATAACGTTGGTGACGAAGTTTTTAGCCATACAATCCCTTCTCCCTTAGGCAATCCTGCTGACTAATTTTTCTGATGTAGAGGCAAATTTCGAACAGGGCATTTTGATAAAACTAGACACTAGACAGTGTATTGCTTTTGCTATTTTGCTTGATGGAAACTGTTGTCCACGCTGTTCGCTCAAGATTTATGGTGTTGCAACTTCAGGGCCTCCAACTATGGTCTACTCTTTCGTGTCATTAGTCCACGCATGCACTTGCTAGCTACTTCTAGATCTGTCGGTTAACTTGTTGAACTCACTCACGCTAAAACGTGCAAGTTTTATATGACAGATAGGCAGATCAGATACTCGATGAAGTCTCCAACGTGCATGCCTACACAGATATGACCGGGTCGTATAGGAATTTTTTTCCCCCAAGCTGCCCACCATGCCGAGACCTTGACCTTACGCCTATTTAAGGCCTAGCTTGTCTGTATTTGCTACAACCAGTCAAGACAAAACAATGTCAATGTCACACGGGCAAAAAATAGCAATGGAAAGCTTGCTGGTGCTTCTCTCCCTTGGAGTCCTCGTCCAGCTCGCCGGCTGCAGCCCTCCACCGGATCCGGTGGTCTGCACCCATGGCACGGCCAACTGCACCATCACCAACACGTACGGCTCCTTCACGGACCGTACCATCTGCCGTGCGGTCAAGGTCACCTACCCGGGGACCGAGCAGGAGCTCGTCGCGGCCGTGGCAGCCGTGGTGTCTGTTAGCGAATATAGTTTCCGTAGCAGCCTCCAACTCTTTCCTTTACTTGTTCTACTCAAACTCTTGTAAACCTTCCTTGTACGCCAAGGCTTAGCTTCGGCACATCAATATATACAGCCCGCGACTCCCCCTCGAGGGGTAGGGAACGCTTATCATCTTACATGGTATCAGAGCCACCTCTTCCCAAAACATCTAGCCAAAGATCAAAACCCTAAACCACATACCATTGTCTCCATGGCTTCCTCAGCCGGCGTTGCTCTTAACTTGGATCGCCGCCGTCAGAGAAGCTCGCAAGAGGAAATTTCATCCTCTGGAAGACTCAGGTTCTCCCAGCCCTGCGAGGTGCGCAGGTTACTGGGCTCCTGGACAACTCCGATGCCGCTCCATCGAGGGTGGTGGAGATCACGAAGGCGGATAAAACCACGGCCCTAGAGCCGAATCCCCTCTACGGGCCCTGGATCGCCAAAGATCAACAGGTCCTATCATATCTACTCAATTCCATGTCTCCTGAAATCCTTGCACAAGTCGTCGGGAAGGACTCCACCTACGAGCTCTGGACGACGGTGACAAATCTCTTCGCCTCGCAATCACAATCCCGGATCACCAATCTAAGGATCGCCATCACCAACACCAAGAAGGGCACCATGTCGAGCTCGGCGTATATGGCAAAGATGAAGAGCCTTGGGGATGAACTTGCTGCTGCTGGGCGCCCTGTCTCTGACCCGGAGATGGTGGACTACATCCTGGCGGGACTTGATCGCGACTACGACTCTGTGGTTGCAGCGATCGGTGCTGTCAAGAACACTATCACCGCCGACGACCTCTTCGCTCAGATTTCTGCTTTTGATCAGAGGATGGAGATGCTGGGTGATTCATCTTCAGGAGGATTTCATTCATCGGCCAACGCAGTCTACAGAGGCCGTGGCCAGTCCCGCGGCAGACCCCGTGGGCGAGGAGGAAGGGGGCGCGGCCGTGGTGATCGCGGTGACCGCGGTGACCGCCAGCCCTCTCCTGCAAACAGAGGTGGCGGATTCAGAGGATGCCCTCGACAACAACAACAACAGCAGGTGCGTGAACAGCAGCACGATTACCCGGAATGTCAGATATGCTATAGGCACCATCCAGGAGGCGCACGTGTTTGCTGGTGGCGCTATGAAGAGAACGATCAGGAAGAGAAGGAGGCGCATGCTGTCTCCTATGGCGTAGATACAAACTGGTACGCCGACAGTGCAGCAACAAATCACATCACAGGTGAACTTGAGAAGCTGACAACACGGGAGAAGTACAATGGAGGCGACCAAATTCGCACGGCAAGCGGTTCTGGTATGAATATCACTCACATTGGTAATTCAATTGTTAAAAACCCCATGAAAAATTTGCACCTGAATGATGTCTTGCATGTCCCTCAAACATCAAAAAATCTTGTTTCCGTTCATCGATTCACCCTTGATAACAATGTTCTCATAGAATTCTACCCTTATTTTTTCTTGGTTAAGGATTTGAGAACAAGGAGAATCATTCTTAGAGGACGGTGCGTAGGAGGCCTCTATCCACTTATATCATCATCATCATCTTCACGGTCAAATAAGCAAGCCAACATTGTCACCAAGCCATCATCATCAAGGTGGCATAGTCGTTTAGGTCATCCATCTTTAGTCATAGTTAAATATGTTCTTAGCAAAAATAAACTCTCTTATGAGAATAGTGTTGAGTCAGTTTGTGATCCGTGTCAACAAGCAAAAAGTCATCAATTACCTTATTCCATCTCTACTAGTGTGTCTACTGCTCCTCTACAACTCATATTTTCAGATGTATGGGGGCCAGCCCCTACTTCAGTTGGGAGATTTTCTTATTATGTAAGCTTTATTGATGACTATAGTAAATTTACTTGGATTTATTTGTTAAAGAAACGGTCTGATGTTTTCCAAGTCTTTCTCAATTTCCAAAATCTTGTTGAACGCAAACTGAACTCTAAAATCATTGCTATGCAAAGTGACTGGGGTGGTGAGTATGAAAAATTGAACTCTTTCTTCCAAAAACTTGGCATATCACATCATGTCTCTTGTCCTCATGCTCACCAACAAAATGGATCTGCTGAAAGAAAGCATCGTCACATAGTTGATATGGGGCTTGCATTGCTCGCAAATGCATCCATGCCACTTAAATTTTGGGATGAAGCATTCTTAACTGCTACATATCTTATCAATTTGCTTCCAAGCAAAGTTATCAAATTTGAAACTCCTATTACACGACTCCTTGGTGTCACACCAAACTACACATCTCTTCGTGTTTTCGGTTGTGCATGTTGGCCCAATCTTAGACCCTACAATACACGCAAACTTGCTTTCCGCTCAAAAAAGTGTGTCTTTTTAGGCTATAGTCCCATGCATAAAGGGGTCAAATGTCTTGATGTTCCTAGTGGTAGGGTCTACATATCCCGAGATGTTGTCTTTGATGAATCCGTGTTTCCGTTTGCATCACTTCATCCCAATGCCGGTGCACTTCTTCGCAAGGAAATTCTTCTTCTTCCTCCACATCTTCGGTATTTTGATCATGGGGGCGACAATTGTACTAATCAAAGTGACGATATTTCTACTAGTACTTGCTCTTCTCTGTTGCCTGTGCAGGTCTCTGGAGAAAACAGGGCTCAAATTGATCAAAATCCTGAAAATATAGCTCAAATTGATCCTATATTGCATGCTGAGGAAGAAGACGAACCTGGCACGGACAACGAAGGTGATCCGGCGGCGCCTGGAACTCCTGTGCGCGGGCAGACCTCGAATCGCGCGAGCAGATCCGCCTCGGATCGCGCCTCTGTCAGCTGCGGCAACGAATCCAGGGAGGGCCACTCCCGCGCCGCCACCTCAGCAACAGGCGGGACCAGCAGCGGGGCCGGATCCCCCTCGCCCCGCGTGCGCCTGCAACCGCGGTCGGGCAGCGGATCGGCTGTGCCGGACCGGGCGGTTGGCCCTTGTGTGCGCTCTAGGGAGGCGGCCACACCTTCGGCTGCAGGATCATCTGCGCAGGAGGCAGCAGATTCCCCTGTGTCAGCACATGCAGGCTCGTCAGGATCTTCCGTGGCCAGCATTCCTGAGGTTCAGCCAGCAGCTTCTTCACGGGTTATGACACGTCTACAGAAAGGTATACGGAATCCTAAAATAAGAAAAGATGGAACTATACCATATGGAATGTTGTATATTTCAGGAGAGCCAACAACGTTGAGTAGTGCACTTGACGATCCTAAGTGGAAGAAGGCAATGGATGAGGAATATTCTGCACTTATGAGGAACAAAACCTGGCATCTTGTACCAAACCAAAAAGGCAAAAATATCATCGATTGCAAATGGGTGTACAGAATCAAAAAGAAGGCAGATGGCTCCATTGACAGGTATAAAGCACGTCTAGTTGCAAAGGGCTTTAAGCAACGTTATGGTATTGATTACGAGGACACCTTTAGTCCTGTTGTGAAAGCTGCAACTATCAGACTTGTGCTAGCCATTGCTGTATCCAAGGGTTGGAGCCTAAGACAGCTAGATGTATAGAACGCGTTTTTGCATGGTGTTCTGAAAGAGGAAGTGTTCATGAGACAACCACCTGGATATGAGGATAAGGAATCACCACATTATGTTTGCAAGCTTGACAAAGCACTCTATGGTCTAAAACAAGCACCCAGAGCATGGTACTCCAGATTAAGCTTACAGTTGAAATATCTTGGTTTCATTGCCTCTAAAGCTGATATGTCTTTGTTTATTTATAACAAGGCTGGAGTAGTCATTTTTGTGCTTATATATGTTGATGATATCATAGTTGCAAGTTCTTCACAAAATGCTACTAATGCACTTCTGCATGACTTGAGCTCAGAGTTTGCCTTGAAAGACCTGGGTGACTTGCATTTCTTCCTTGGGATTGAAGTTAGAAAAACTCAAGATGGTATTGTGTTAAATCAGGAGAAATATATCATTGAGCTTTTGTCTCGCATGAGAATGAAGAATTGCAAGCCAGTACCTACACCTTTATCTTCCTCAGAAAAACTCTCAGCATATGAAGGTGAGCCACTTCAAGAAGAAGAGAGCACAAGGTACAGAAGTATTGTGGGAGCATTACAATATCTAACTCTCACGCGTCCAGATATCTCATTTGCTGTTAATAAAGTTTGTCAATATCTTCATGCTCCCACTTCCGCACATTGGTCAGCTGTCAAGAGAATTGTAAGATATGTGAAGCATACTATGGGAACAGGACTTCACTTCAAACGTTCTGGCTCCTCTCTTGTGAGTGCATTCTCTGATGCTGACTGGGCAGGATGCAGTGATGATAGAAGATCAACTGGAGGTTTTGCAGTGTTCTTTGGGTCCAATCTTATTTCTTGGAGTGCTAGAAAGCAAGCAACTGTGTCACGATCAAGCACAGAAGCTGAATACAAGTCCTTGGCGAATGCAACTGCTGAAATCATTTGGGTTGAATCACTTCTTGAGGAATTGGGGATCAAGAAAAATCGTATCTCATGTTTATGGTGTGATAACTTGGGAGCAACATACTTGTCTGCAAACCCTGTGTTTCATGCAAGAACAAAGCACATAGAAATTGATTTTCACTTTGTGCGAGAGAGGGTTGCAGCAAAGAAACTTGAGATACGGTTTATTCCCTCTAAGGATCAAGTGGCGGACGGCTTTACAAAGGCTTTACCAGCAAGACCGTTTGAGGAGTTCAAGAGTAATCTTAATCTAGGGTAGTTAAGATTAAGGGAGGGTGTTAGCGAATATAGTTTCCGTAGCAGCCTCCAACTCTTTCCTTTACTTGTTCTACTCAAACTCTTGTAAACCTTCCTTGTACGCCAAGGCTTGGCTTCGGCACATCAATATATACAGCCCGCGACTCCCCCTCGAGGGGTAGGGAACGCTTATCATCTTACAGTGTCCACAAAACAGAAGGTGAAGGTGGCCACCAAGCACTCACACAGCATTCCCATGCTGGCGTGCCCCGGCGGCGACGAAGGTACACTCGTAAGCACGGCGCGGCTCAACCGGACGGTATGCATCGACGTCGCGAAACGGCTCATGACGGTGGAGAGCGGCATGGTCCTTCGGGACTTGATCGAGGCCGCTGCCGCGGCAGGGCTGTCCCTGCCTCACTCACCGTACTGGTACGGCTTGACCATCGGGGGCATGTTGGCGACGGGAGCGCACGGGAGCTCGCTGTGGGGAAAGGGAGGCGCCGTGCACGAGTACGTGGTCGGGCTGAGGATCGTAACTCCGGCGCCGGCGAGCCAGGGGTTCGGCGTAGTGAGGGAGCTAGGTTCCGATCACCCAGACCTGGATGCCGTTAAGGTCTCCCTTGGCGTTCTCGGCGTCGTCTCTCAGGTAAATCTGACCATGCAGCCGTTGTTCAAGCGGTCGGTGACGATGGTGCAGCGCGACGACTCGGACATGGCGGAGAAGGTGGCCGTGTGGGGCCACCTCCACGAGTTTGGCGACATGACGTGGCTACCGTATCAGCGCAAGGTGATCTACCGCCAAGACGACCGCGTCGACGTCTCGACCCCAGGCAATGGCCTGAATGACTTGCTCCTTTTTCGCGCCAGTCCCACCCGCAGGCTCATCGATGCGAGAGTCGCCGAGGAGCGCCTGCAGGAGAACGGCACTGACACCGCCCGATGCACGGCGGCGCAGCAGCAAGCGGCTGCCTTCGAGCAACGGTCCTACGGTTTCACGAACGACGGCGTCTCTTTCATAAGATACCCGGTGGTGGGGTACCAACACCGCGTCCAGGCGTCTGGCACATGCCTCAGCAGCCCAGAGGATGGCCTCCTCACCTCCTGCGCTTGGGACCCACGCATCTGAGGCTCCTTCTACTACAACTCCGGCTTCAGCGTCACACTCTCCAAGGCACGGGCGTTCGTTGTTGACATGCAACGTCTCCGCGACCGCAACCCGGACATGTTTTGTGCTGCCCTCGACTCCAAGGTGGGCGTGGTCATGCGGTACGTCAAGGCGTCATCGGCTTATCTTGGTAAAAAGAAGGACTCGGTCGACTTCGACATCATCTACTACCGGAGCCACACAAATGGCATGCCGCGTGTGCACGCCGACGTGGTGGACGAGATTGAGCAGATGGCGCTGCGCAAGTACAGCGGCCTCCCGCATTGGGGCAAGAACCGCAACTTTGCCTACGATGGTGTCATCGCAAAGTACCCGAAAGCTCATGAGTTTCTTAAAGTGAAAAATAGGTACGACCCGGCCGGGCTCTTCTCCAATGAGTGGACTGACCAAGTACTCGGTATCAATGAAACTCCCAACATCATCAAAAAGAGTTGCGCCATCGAGGGACTCTGCGTCTGCTCCAGTGACTTACATTGTGCTCCGGAGCAGGGCTACTTATGCAAGCCAGGGAAGGTGTACAAAGAGGCTCGAGTCTGCTCGTTCATCAGGGATTATTAGAGGTGACGCGCGCTTTGTCACATTAAGCCTTTTTTATGCAGTCTGTCGGTTGCTTCATTGTGTGTTTCATCTGAGTTGGACTGGCTTTTAATTACATCAATGTTTTTTTTTGCTTCACTTTTATATGATGGAAGTGGAAGCAGTATGTTATGTTCGAGGTGAACTAAGTTCTTATATGTGTGGTTGTGCTATTCTTATTTTTAACACAGAAAACAACATATGTGTGCCATGTTCAATTGGGAGTTGACCCAAACGCGACACACAATAATGATTCACTCCCTTCCAGATGGGCATACTAGTGACCCAAAGCCCCGATGGAGTGCCATCATTCCTAGGAGCTTAGAATTTTAGAAGATAGAGAAACACACATAAATTTTTGGATTCCGTTTGCATTTGATATTCACGTCAACCCTAAAATTGATGGTCTAAAACATGACCGAAAGTGGAAGATAAAGATACCGTAAGAATGAATTCCTTGTGGAACATAAACATGTATTTCGTATATGCCTATAGATGAAATTGTGGCACTGAGTAAGGAATTTGACTCAGAAATCAACATGCAACAAGAAAGTGAGATGCCCCTGCAAAGATACAAATGGAAGATATCATCAGAGTAAGAGATGTCAAGGCCTGTTGCTTTGAAATTTATCGAAAAGAAGAGAATCAGACAATCAAATAATTTATTTATTTTTATCATCAAAACTTTATTCATTAAACAATGGCCATATTATTTAAAATTTGAGGCAAAATAAAGTCGGGGCCATTCTAGTCCCAAGACAGTCAAATAATTTTAACATACATGACAATCAAACTGTCTAGCAAAACAAAGAATCACGAACCACACACAATTTCCAAAATACGAAGGGTATGAGAAGAGCATAAAACCGTAGTTGGAATGGTGATCCTTCCCAAGAAAAAAACATATGTTGTCCAGATATCCATAGTTAC
>NC_041389.1:146289887-146352674 GCF_002162155.2 Triticum dicoccoides | reverse complement strand
ATCACTAAATCAGAGAAGTTGATTGTAAGTATGCATTGGAGTGATTTACGATAAAATAGGACCAATAAATTCTAAAATGAATCAGAAAAAAATCGACAAAGGGTAATATATTAATATCAAGACGATATCAAGTACACCTGGCCTCTGCAACAACACAATGCGGCGATCAAGTCAAGGCATTGAGGATTCACAAAGCCAAAAAATAAAACAAGAACAAAAGAAAGAAAGAAGAAACCAAGATCTAAGGCACGCAGTAACCAACAGCAACATCAACCACTACCATGACAACACACATGATGCGAGAAGGTTCTCCAAAAGCAACGTCTTCAGAAAGATAAGGACGCATAAGTGTCACCGTTGCCGGATTTAATCAAACACTAAATCTTGTGTTTTCACCATGAGAGCAGAGCTGAGCAAAATTTTATGCCATGCCTTCAACAAGGTAACGATGTCAAAACACCGCCATTGCAGGTATGACCAACGAAGGTCACACCAAGGGTTTTCACCCTGAAACTCCAGTCCTGATACTGAATTAGCACCCCCAAAACACAGGCACAATGTTATGTCGCATCCGCTTGACCACCACCTTCATTCCTTTTGTCCTTGACAATGCCGCCCAGACCACTCGGCAACGAATATGCATCTCGTGCATGAGGACCATGGAACATGACATCTCAGAATGTCTTCAACCTGATTGTTGGGCTTTCCAACCACTGCTCACGCGCATGGTTGATCAACGCGACCAAAGTTGTGCTCATATGAGCTTGCCGTCGGGCGACGACACGACTGCCAAGCACCGCCAAAACCCATGTTAAGGGCCCCTCTGGCAGGCCCATGCCGTCCTTGCCATTAGCTGATGACAAGCTTGGGAAAATGAATCCCTTCAGTTGTCCAGCTGCACCCGTGGCCACGTAGTACCCCTGATCTGTTGTATTCTATTTCAAATCAGGGAAGAGTCGAATCGCAAGTGACTGCTGCTGCCATGGATGACATCTCCGTCTTTGATTCTTCAACCACCGGCGCAGATGTCGCCGCGGCCATCGCTGCTTGGATCCATAGGCAGCAGCCGGCCTACCCTCGCAGCCACCGCAGCGAAGCCACCACCAAAAAGTCCCGGGACCACCGTCCCGATTCCGATCTCCGCTGAACGCAAGGCCGTCTAGGGCCGCACCCCGCTAGGCATGATGAGGTCCTTGAAAAACATAACAAGGAATACCTTTTGAATTATTCCTAAGAGCGTCAAAACCTAGCAAGAAGATTTGGAGCATAGAAAAATAAGCAAGAAATATCTAATGAATATAAATAAAGAAGAATGTGGGCTACGAAAACTGCACATTGCCATGTAAAAAAATTACAGGAGCACCATACCATATGGGCAAAATGTTAGAGAATCTACAACCAGGTTCCTCAAATCCCCCTCAAACGTTCGTGGACGCGACTGGTCGGTGACCAGACAGGAGAGAGAAGGGAAAAAGTGATCCAACCGGACCCCTCACATCATCCCTATACGTCCAGACTGTCCTCGAACCCTCATACTGAGGACAAATGTAGGGAGAATATGAGGACTCACGGATTTGCCGGTCAGTCCGCCACGTAGGACGCGTCCCATCCCAGACTGCATTTTATCTTTGTTTATTTATTCTTTTCTCTCTTTCTCTTCATCTCCACCAATCACACGCACGTGAATGGACATATAAAGGAGAAAATGAGGAGTATGGCTGCATGGACGGACAAATAGAGGTTCAAAATGGACACGCTCGGTCACTGACCGGGCGCGTCCGTGGGTGTTTAGGGGGGCATATTTGTTAAGTCCGGCTATAAACGCTCTTAGAGGAGTATTAGGACAGTGGAAGTCAGCGTTTAACAACAAATTGATTGGCCATGTTAAGTGGCGAAGATCTTCCATGTCTACATACGTATTATTCTTTGTATCTTTCTCACAAGTAGAGACATCCAACATACATTATAGTATTTTCTCTCAAAAAACACCACACTACGGGTTCTTGGTATTCAGTTCTTTCTATGTAGATACAACCTTTAGTCATATGAATGATGTATTGAAAAGATTAATTTAAGGTGCATATATCCATGGTCATGTAAGTCACAAAGAGAATAATTTCTTGTGCTTTTTATTCATGCTCATGTAAGTGATGCCATGAAAAAGGTAATTCATGGTGAGGGCTAAAGTACTAATTGGCGACATATTATGGGAGGGTTGATTAACACCGAGGCTAGAAACCCAATGAAAGGAACCAAGAGCAACAACTTTATGATGGAGAAATCAGCTTCTAATAGCTACAATGGTAGAGCCTGACGTCACGCATGGACCCCGCAACTCCCAGTGGGTTTGGCCGAACCTAGAAGAAAACAAACAAACAAAAACATATGATTGGAAGTAGTAGTTCAAGAATTTACATAGCTGATAGCTTCTAGGACCTCCATTCTCAATGAAAACCGACATTTTTCAAGGAAAAACATCCTTCTCCAATCTAGAGCATTGCACGGCAAACATTTAGCTTTCCTTCCCTTTTCTGATTTTGTTGGTTTATAAGACTCTTGTATTCTTATGGCATTTATTACTATAAAACTACATGATGATAATATCATGCTTTTCCCACCAAACAAAAAATTAGAGGGTTATAAATGGAGTAGGGAATGATTGAGTCAAGATAAAATGATTAAGTAGGAAAACCATGCAAACAAGACTAAAAATGTATTGGAACAATAGAGATGCTTCTCGACTACGAAAATTCAAGCTTGCTGATATGGAAATATCACGGATGAGAATTCATGGAAGATGATTTCGGAGCCTGGAGCGTGTCAAAAAGGATCGTGTTCTACAAAGACGCCGACCAAAGGATCATGTTCTACACAGATGTTGAGCAATGCATGATGGTGTGTTGGGTTGACATGGTGTGGTGTGGTGCATGGTTGCAGTTGGACAAGTTCAACTAGTGTTAGACATATAGGATGGATAGCTTGGACAGTCTAGCATATTGACATGCATGACGGTTAAAATAAAAGATGATGGTGATATTGATGACAATGACATAGGAGAGTGATTAACCAACTTATCAGCGTGGAAACATATGGCGCATGCCTGAGGGCTTGTGCACTGAATCATGGCGATGGCGCGGGTTGATTCGAGATGATGTACACATGAGAGCTTAAAGTTGACGGGCACAGAGTGGCACGTACAACCACCATGGAATCATATTGAAGGTGGAGCTGAAGTCTAATGGAACACTTCACTCACCTGTTGGAGATGCCACAACATAAGATGTTAGAGATTGAAAGCCTATTTTAGTGCAAAAAATATGTAACATGTTGTTCGGGCTCGGTCGGGTGGTTCGAGGGATATGTGAAACTTGACATAGGTTGGTGATGACCGGTGGTTCTCTTCAGTGGGGGTTGAGGTGGTGTGGGTTAGTGATGACCCACAAATACAGGGGATCAATCACAGTCCTTTCAATAATTAAGAGTGTCAAACCCAATGATGAGCAGAAGGAACTGACAAACGGTTTTCGACAAGGTATTTTCTGCAAGCACTAAAATTATCAGTAACGAGTAGTTTGGTAGCAAGATAATTTGTAACAAGTGACAAGTAGCAGTAGTAACTACGGTGTAGCAAGGTAGCTTATCCTTTTAGTTGCAAAGGACAGGTCGGAACAATCTCTTATAATAAGCTAGGCATTCTTGAGGACACACGGGAATCTCATCTTGTCATTTTCATCATGTTCGTTTGATTCACGTTCACTACTTTAATAATTTGATATGTGGGTGGACCGGTGCTTGGGTGTTGTTCTTACTTGAACAAGCCCCCCACTTATGATTAACCCCTGTCGCAAGCATCCGCAACTACGAAATAAGAATTAAGGTAAATCTAACCATAACATTAAACATATGGATTCAAATCAGCCCCTTACGGAATAGCGCATAAACTAGGGTTTAAACTTCTGTCACTCTAGCAACCCATCATCTAATTACTACTCCACAATGCAATCCTTTAGGCCCAAAGATGGTGAAGTGTCATGTAGTCGATGTTCACATAACCACTAAGGGAATCAACAACATACATATCATCAAAATATCGAACGAATACCAAATTCAGATTGGTACAAGATGTATTCAACACTACTAGCAACCCTAGTTCATCTCTTGTATTCAATCTTTGTATCAAAACCTCTGATTGGTACAAGATGTATTCAACACTACTAGCAACCCTCAGGTACCAATCAGAGGTTTTGATACAAAGATTGAATACAAGAGATGAACTAGGGTTTGAGATGAGATGGTGCTTGTGAGATGTTGATGAAGATTGGTCCTCCCATGATGAGAGGGTCGTTGGTGATGATGATGGCTTCGATTTCCCCCTCCCGGAGGGAAGTTGATACATCTCCAACGTATCTATAATTTTTGATTGTTCCATGCTATTATATTATCCATCTTGGATGTTTTATGTGCATTTATATGCTATTTTATATGATTTTTGGGACTAACCTATTAACCTAGAGCCCAGTGTCAGTTTCTATTTTTTCTTGTTTTTGAGTTTTACAGAAAAGGAATACCAAATGGAGTCCAATTGACGTGCCAATTTTTGATGATTTTTTATGGACCAAAAGAAGCCCTCGAAGTAAAAGAGTTGGGCCAGAAGAGTCCTGAGCCGTCCACGAGGGTGGAGGGTGCGCCCTACCCCCCTGGGCGCGCCCCTATCTACTGGATGACTCGAAGACCCCCCTGGCGTAAGACCGACGCCAAAAATTCCTATAAATATAGAAACCCCCGCAAAGAAATCTAGATCGGGAGTTCCGCCACCGCAAGCCTCAGTAACCACCAAAAACCTCTTGAGAGCCCGTTCTGGCACCCTGCCAGAGATGGAATCCATCACCGATGGCCTTCTTCATCATCCCGGTGCTCTCCATGACGAGGAGGGAGTAGTTCACCCTCGGGGCTGAGGGCATGTACTAGTAGCTATGTGTTTGATCTCTCTCTCTCTCTCTCTCTCTCTCTCTCTCTCTCTCTCGTGTTCTTGATATGGTACGATCTTGATGTACCGCAAGCTTTGCTATTATAGTTGGATCTTATGATGTTTCTCCCCTCTACCCTCTTGTAATGGATTGAGTTTTCCCTTTGAAGTTATCTTATCAGATTGAGTCTTTAAGGATTTGAGAACACTTGATATATGTCTTGCATGTGTTTATCCGTGGTGACAGTGGGATATTCACGTGATCTACTTGATGTATGTTTTGGTGATCAACTTGCGGGTTCAGTGACCTTGTGAACTTATGCATAGGGGTTGGCACAAGTTTTCCTTTGACTCTCCGGTAGAAACTTTGGGGCACTCTTTGAAGTACTTTGTGTTGGTTTGAATAGATGAATCTAAGATTGTGTGATGCATATCTTATAAACATACCCACAGATACTTGAGGTGACATTGGAGTATCTAGGTGACATTAGGGTTTTGGTTGATTTGTGTCTTAAGGTGTTATTTTACTACGAACTCTAGGGTTGTTTGTGACACTTATAGGAATAGCCCAATGGATCGATCGAAAAGAATAACTTTGAGGTGGTTTCGTACCCTACAATAATCTCTTTGTTTGTTCTCCGCTATTAGTGACTTTGGAGTGACTCTTTGTTGCATGTTGAGGGATAGTTATATGATCCAATTATGTTATTATTGTTGAGAGAACTTGCACTAGTGAAAGTATGAACCCTAGGCCTTATTTCCTACCACCGCAATACCGTTTTCGCTCACTTTTATTACTTGTTACCTTGCTGTTTTTATATTTTCAGATTACAAATACTCATATCTACCATCCATATTGCACTTGTATCACCATCTCTTCGCCGAACTAATGAACCTATACAATTTACCATTGTATTGGGTGTGTTGGGGACACAAGAGACTCTTTGTTATTTGGTTGCATGGTTGTTTGAGATAGACCATCTTCATCCTATGCCTCCTACGGATTGATAAACCTTAGGTCATCCACTTGAGGGAAATTTGCTACTTTCCTACAAACCTCTGCACTTGGAGTCCCAACAATGTCTACAAGAAGAAGGTTGTGTAGTAGACATCAAGCACTTTTCTGGCGCCGTTGCCGGGGAGATTAGTGCTTGGAGGTATATATTTAAATCATGCAATTGAATCTTTTTGTTTCTTGTTTTATGACTAGATTAGTTTATAAAAGAAAACCACAAAAAATTGGAATTGAGGGTGCCTCACATGCTTCATCTTTTTAATGTCTTTCGTGAAAATGATGGGAAGGAAAATTGTGCTCAAGTGCTAGAAGAAGAATGCATTAAAATGTTTGGCAATAAATCTTTGAAAGATGAGCATGATTGCAATGTTGTTAGTATGAATCCTTTGAATATCCATGATGCTAATGATATGCAAAGCCACAAGCTTGGGGAAGGTATGTTTGATGAAGATGATATTTTTTGTCCCCCAAGTTTTGATGAGCAAATTTATTATGATGAAAGCATGCCTCCTATCTATGATGATTATATTGATTAAAGTGGACTTGGAGAGGTCATGACTTTATTTAGTGATGAATCTACTATTTCGGAAGAGGTTCCAATTGATTATGAGAACAAAGTTGCTATATATGATGATTATTGTGATAACATGCATGCTATAAAGAATAATGATAACCATGAATCTTGTCATCATGATTTTAATTTTCAATTGGATTATGCCTCACATGATATTTGTTGAGTTTGCTCCGACTACTATTCATGAGAAGAAATTTGCTTATGTGGAGAGTAATAAAATTTGTACGGTTGCAGATCATGAAAAGAATGATTTATGTGATGGTTATATTGTTGAATTCATTCATGATGCTACTGAAAATTATTATGAGGCAGGATTATATGCTTGTAGGAATTGCAATAATATCAAGTTTCCTCTCTATGTGTTGAAAATCTTGAAGCTATGCTTGTTTTGCTTTCCTATGCTAGTTGGTTCTTGTTCCCATAAGTTGTTTGCTCACAAAATCCCTATGCATAGGGAGTGGGTTAGACTTAAATGTGCTAGTCATATGCTTAATGATGCTCCCATTATGTTTCAATTCTTATCTTCTATGTGAGCATCATTGTCATCATCATGCCTAGCTAAAAAGGCATTAAAGGAAAGCGCTTGTTGGGAGAAAACCCAGTATTTACCCCTACTGTTTTTGTGTGTACACATGATTAAGCTACTGTAGTAATAATATTTTATAGCTTTTGTTTCAATAACATGCCAAGTAGAACCTTTGGGAAGACTTGGGTGAAAGTTAATGTGATCTTGCTGTAAAAAACAGAAACTTTGCGCTCACGAGATTAGCTGGCATTTATTACAGAAGAGTGCTTTTAAGTTTATTACTTTTGCAGAATATTACTAGAAAAATTTCCTCACGTCCACCAATTTAATTTAGAATTTTTGGAGTTACAAAAGTATTCGAGAGTTGCAGATTAATACAGATTGTTCTGTTTTTGATAGATTCTGTTTTCTATGTGTTGTTTGCTTATTTTGATGAATTTATGAGTAGTATCGGAGGATATGAACAATAGAGAAGTTGGAATACAGTAGATATTACACCAATATGAATAAAGAATGTGTAAGTGCATCTAGTGCCCCTTAGTGATTTTGGTGTATTGAAGACTTATAGGTTAAGGGACTGATGCATTTGTGAGTGTACATAGGTCTATAAGTCTATGAGGAGTTTGATATTTACAGAGAAAGTCGACCCCTAAAAATGAAGTTCTTCAACTGAAGACTTTGGATTTCTGGAGACTTTCTGAAGACTTTGAAAGTGAAGAAATTGGGTGTGACCTTGAAAACTTGGCAATCATTCGAGGAACATGAAGCGTGAAGACTTTTGTTTGCGTAGTTTCATTTTCTCTTTCTTGAGTCATATGAAACACCGTACTGTTAAAGGGGGCCGAGGAAATACGAAGGAAAAATTTCCATATGATGCTCAACTCAAAATCCTACACCTACCAATCCCTTCGAGTGAAGCCATTGGAGATCTCATACAGTTCAGTCATTTTCTTCAGTGACAGAGATGAAGTTCTTCTGGTCTCTGAGGAATTTATTCTGACTGAGGAGTTAGGAATTTGCCAGTGCGGATTGCCTACATAGTGAGGAACATGATAGCCCTGAGGAATTTAAGAATCAAAATTCCGACCGTTGCTATGCTATGCGCCAGTTGTCCCAGAATATCTACCCACCTAACGGTCATATCATTGAAGGGCATTTATGTCTTATCATGTCGGGTTGCTCCCTAGGCTATAAATAGCCGCCCCCTACAACCACTAGCTGGTTGGCTGCTCCGAGAGAAACTGACACTTGTCATTTGAGAGCATACCATCCTCCGAGGACTTTGAGCGAAAATCATCAAGTGAGGAAAACCCAAACCCAACACACCTACAACCCAAAGTCATTGAGCATCACTGAAGAGATTGATCCTGCGTGGATCCGACGCTTGTTACCTTTGAAGACTGTGCTTCTTCCAGACGGTTAGGCATCATGGTCTAGAGCATCCAAGAGGAATTGTGGATCGCTGAGTGACCTAGTCTGTGAAGGTTTGGAAGTCACCTGAAGACTTACCACGAGTGATTGGGCGAGGTCTGTGTGACCTTAGCTCAAGGAGAATACGGTGAGGACTGTGTGTCCGGGACTGTATGTCCTTGAGTTTAAATACTCAGCCGCTCCAACCAGATGTACAACTAAGACAGCAGTTGGAACTGGTCTACCAAATCATTGTCTTCACCAAGCTTACTGGTTCTATTTCCTCAACTCTTTCAATTCCTCATTTCTGTTGTTGTGTGCTTGTTCATATCTGTTTGAAGACTTTGACTGAAGACTTTTCTCAATTTCCTCGGTTCAATTTCCTCGGTTCAATTTCCTCAGTCTATCCGTCTTCATCCTGTGTTATCCTGTGCTTACGCTTTCTGTACTCTGTGCTTGTCTTCATTTCATCATGATGACTATGCTTGTGTTCTGCTATGTTTACTTTTGAGTACTTATTCCGCTGCAAGTAGTTCTTCATTTAGGAATTTCCTCACCAGCAAATTCCTCAGTGAAGAATCCATAAAAATCGCCTATTCACCCACCCTCTAGTCGATATAACGCACTTTCAATTGGTATCAGAGCAAGGTTCTCCCTTGTTCTGTGTGATTTTGGTTTAACCGTCTGGAGTTTTAGTTATGTCGACTGCAGGAATGAGGAATTTATCCTGCCCCATCTTTGACGGTCATGAGTATCCTTGGTGGAAGGCCTTGATGAAGAAGCTACTCATGGCTATGGACAGCAAACTGTGGACTGTCACTGAGATTGGTCTTACCGATCTATGCAAGATGGCAGAGGCTGATGACATTCGCAAGTACACTCTACTCAACCTCACAGCGAAGGATGTCATATGCTTCTGTTTGTCCCAAAATCAGTTCAGGAACGTCATGCATCTCAATCACGCGAAGCTAATCTGGGACCGACTCTTTGAGGTCTATGAAGGTCATCGAACTCGTCATGATCCTTAGTTTGAAGATTACAAGGAATCTCTCAATACGATGAAATTCGAACCAGAATCATCATCTTCTTCACCATGTCTTATGGCAAAAAGTGCTAAGGTAACCGAATGCTACCTATCCGAGTCCAGTGATGATGAATCTGGAGATGAATTTGGACCCAGCTATGTCAAACTTGCTTCCCTTGGCACTAAACAACAAAGAGCTTTGGAAAAAGTTTAATACATGCTAAATAAGAGCGATGATATGTTGGGTGAAGAAATGGATCAGTCAAAAGCTTTGGCTGAGAGTCCTCAGAGACTTCAGTCCAAGTTTGACACCCTTCAAGGTCATCATAACACTCTCTTATCTAATCACGAGAAGCTTTCTTATGAATTTCTTCAAAGAAAGCAAGATCTTGAGAAACTGAGAGTGGATTATGAAGATCTTTAGAAGGAGCACGACTCATTACTTGCTCAACAAATCAGCGCTACTCAGGAAGAATTTGTTCCTCCATGTCTGAAGTGCATTGAACGTGAAACTGCGAATTCTTCACCTGAATGTTCAAATGCTTCTAATGCTACAAATTCTTCACCTGTCTCTGCTATCACTAATTCCTCATCTGAGGACATTGCTAGTATCACTTATGATGCAGGGCTGAAGGAATTGTACATGACAGGCATGTACAAAAGCCTCAAAGGGCATCAGACTCTTTGTGATGTGCTTAAAAAGCAGATCCTCAACAAGAACCCTAGGAAAGAGGGTATTGCCTTTGAGAGGAAACTCAATGCTGATGGAACATATTGGAAGCCCGAGCAGTACCCCAAAACCTCATGGGTTGCTGCAAAGGGACCTCCAGTTGATCCATCCAATTTATCTGGCTTTACATGTGAATATCCTCATTCTTCTGATGAGTCATTTGACTCCAACTATAAACTATTCAAGAATCAGAATGGTGAAGTATTTGCTAGATATGTTGGCACTAATTGCAAGAATGATTCCCCTATGAAGAAAATCTGGGTTCCCAAAAGTTGCCTTGAAAGTCTTCAGGTGAATGTCCTCATGACACCACATGTGAATAATAGGAACTCCAGATCAAATTCTTCATATGGACCAAATTCTTCACGTGGATCAAATTTCTCAAAAGGATCAAAGTCCTCATATGATCATCATCGGGCTAACCCCTCTGTTTCGCAGGATAGAGCTAAGGGCTATGAATATGAGCATTATTATTCTAATCATTATGTTCATAAGTCCTCGAAGAATTTCTCTGCTTATTCATATGCTTATCCTAACCCCTCTTATGTGAAACGAAGTGGACTAGCTTCTATGCCACCTTTCTCATATGGTGCTCGCAGAGTGATGAATTCTTTGCCACCTCTTGAGATGTGGGCGGTGAAGAAAAAGAACTAATCTCTTATGCATGTTTAGGTCTCCAGACGTGCTTGAAACATCTCAAGAATTTGTTGGATACCTGAAGATTGCCTGAAAGGACGCAGGCTAATTATGAAGAAATGAACTTTCATTTCTCACGTCCTCATACTGTTTTATCTGTTCTTCTGCTTGATGAAATTGATCTGATGATATTGATGTCATATTCTTCACTAATGAAGTATATGAGTTCGTAAGTTGCACTAATTCATATGCCGGATGATCAACCCAAAGCAAATGAGTGGGTCCTCGATAGTGGATGTACGAATCACATGACTGGTGACAAGAATCTATTGATGGATGCTCCTTTATCACCATCGCATCTGAAGCATATCATCTTCGCTGACAAAGCCAAAAGTTAGGTATTGGGTCTAGTTAAGGTTGCGATCTCAAAGGATCGACACATGGACAAAGTCATGCTTGTCAAGTCCTTAGGATACAACCTCATGTCTGTCTCAATGCTTTGTGATCTTGATATGGTTGTTGTCTTTGGCAAATATCGTTGTCTTGTGATCATGGAAGCTGACAATTCCAAAGTCTTCGAAGGCTTTAGGAGAGGAGACTTGTACATTGTTGATTTCTCTACAGGACCACAACCGGCCGTATGCGTACTTGCAAAAGCCTCAGAAGGCTGGCTATGTCATTGATGACTTGGTCATGCTGGCATGAGGAATTTGCACACGCTTGCGAAGAAGAAGCATGTCATTGGCATTGAGAATGTCAAATTCCTCAAGGATCACTTATGCGGAGCCTGTGAAGCTGGAAAGATGACAAAGGCCAAGCATCCAGCAAAGACTATCATGACTACCACTCGGCCATTTGAATAACTTCACATGGATCTCCTTGGTCCTAATCATCATTCCGCTGTTACAAATTATGCATCTCTATATGGCTTTGTTATTGTTGATGATTATTCTCGTTACACATGGGTGCACATTGTCACTTACAAACATGAGGAGCAAGAAGTATTCAAACGATTTTCCTTGAGGGCTTGAACCAACTTTGGTGTGAAGATCAAGCACATCAGAAGTGACAATGGGACTGAGTTCAAGAATTCCGGTCTTGATGACTATCTTGATGAACTTGGTATTACTCATGAGTTATCTGCTCCTTATACTCCTCAGCAGAATGGCGTCGTGGAGCGCAAGAACAGAACTCTTGTTGAGATGGCTCGCACTATGCTTGATGAATACAAGACGCCTCGTCGTTTCTGGATTGAGGCAATTGATACTACGTGCCACATCATCAACAGAGTATATCTTCACAAATTCTTCAAGAAGACTGCTTATGAACTCCTCACTGACAAGAAAACCAATGTGAGTTACTTCAAAGTCTTCGGTGATAAATGTTGGATTAGAGATCCTCATCACAATTCTAAATTTGCACCGAAAGCACATGAGGGTTTTATGCTTGGTTACGGAAAGGACTCGCACACCTACAAAGTCTTCAACAGCGTTCTCCACAAGGTTGTTGAAACTATAGATGTGCGGTTCGATGAAACTAATGGCTCACAAAAAGAGCACCTACCTACTGTGTTAGATGAACCAATACCTGAGGAATCTATCAAGTTCAATGCTACTGAGGATGTCATTCCTATCGAAGAATCTACTGAAGAATTCATTCCAGAACATGAAGAACGTCGAGCTGGCGCACCTGAAGAAAATGGTGCTGAGGAAAATGCTCCTGAAGAAAATGCGGATCAAATTCCTCGAAGGCAACCCGCTCATCCTCGCATTGCAAACAAAGTGCAAGTCGAGAAGATCATCGATGACATTGAAGCACCAGGTCCTCTCACATGCTCAAAAGCTTCACATTTGTCTAACTTTTGTGGGCACTTTGCTTTTCTCTATCACAGAGCCCACTAAGGTAGATGAAGCATTTCTGGAGCCTGAGTGGATTCACGCTATGCAAGAAGAATTACACCAGTTCGAGCTCAACAACGTCTGGGAACTGGTCAAACATCCAGATCCTCGCAAGCACAACATCATTGGCACAAAGTGGATCTACGGCAACAAGCAAGATGAAAATGGCCTTGTGGTGAGGAATAAGGCACGACTTGTAGCTCAAGGCTACACACAGGTTGAAGGAATTGACTTCGATGAAACTTTTGCACCTGTTGCTAGACTTGAGGCTATTCGCATATTACTTGCTTATGCTAACCATCATGATATTATATTACAACAAATGGATGTGAAAAGTGCTTTCCTCAATGGTAAGCTTGAGGAAGAAGTATATGTTGCTCAACCCCCAGGTTTTGAAGATCCAAAGCATCCTGACAAAGTCTTCAGACTCAATAAGGCCCTGTATGACCTCAAGCAGGCCCCTCGGGCGTGGTATGATACTTTGAAGGAATTCCTCATGAAGAAAGGCTTCAAACCCGGTTCACTTGACCCAACTCTTTTCACTAAATCTTATGATGGTGAATTGTTTGTGTGCCAAATTTATGTTGATGATATCATTTTTGGCTGTACTGACCAACGTTACAGTGATGAATTTCCCTATATGATGAGTGAAGAATATCAAATGTCTATGATGGGAGAATTGAAATTCTTTTTAGGTCTTCAAATTCGTCAAGAGTGCAATGGCATATTCATATCTCAGGAGAAATACCTCAAGGATGTATTGAGGAAATTCGGCATGCAAGATTGCAAAGGGGTCAAAATTCCAATGCCCACAAATGGCCATCTATGCACTGATGAAAATGGTAAAGACTTTGATCAAAAGCTATACTGTTCCATGATTGGCTCTTTATTGTACCTATGTGCATCTAGGCCGGATATTATGCTTAGTGTTTGCATGTGTGCCTGATTTCAAGCTAAACCAAAGGAATCCCACCATAAGGCTGTGAAGCATATTCTTCGATATCTAGCTCACACACCAACACTTGGATTATGGTATCCCAAGGGCTCCTCATTTGATCTCATTGGATATTCTTACTCTGACTATGCTGGTGATCGTGTGGACCGCAAGTCAACGTCAGGCACATGCCATTTCCTTGGACGATCTTTGGTTTGTTGGTCCTCGAAGAAACAGAATTGCGTATCACTCTCCACTGCAGAAGCTGAGTACATTGCTGCTGGATCGTGTTGTGCTCAATTACTATGGATGGATCAAACACTCAAGGACTATGGCATCAACGTGACGAATGTGCCTCTCTATTGCGACAATGAGAGCGCTATCAAGATTGCTCATAACCCAGTTCAGCACTCGAAGACCAAGCACATCCAGATTCGTCATCATTTTCTTCGTGATCATGTGTTGAAGGGCGACATCTCCATCGACCACGCAAAAACTGAAGACCAGCTAGCCGATATCTTCACTAAGCCCTTGGATTAGAAGAGATTTAGCAAGTTGCGGTGTGAGCTAAATATCCTAGAATCTTTGAATGTTCTCTGAAAAGGACACACATCCTAACACTTATGCCGACTTGATGACTTAGATGCTCAACACACAAAGTAACGTTTTTCTTCAAGCAATGAAGACTAACCCTCTAAGTGTGAAGAAATTAATAAAGAAATTGATTCTCAGAGCCCTACGACAATTGTACGCGGTGTCTGAAATCAGCTTTCTTATACGGTGGGTTACGCCACCAACCAAAGTTGAAAATCTTCAATTTGAGTTTTTCTTCGTTTTTTGAAATTCCTCAGTTTTTCAAATTCTTCAACTTTGCATTGTCTACACTCCTTCCAGTGTTGTTCTTCATTTGAATATATATATGAGTTTATGTCCTCTACGGCATTCACTTATTGCTGATTCTTCAAGTTGATTTCTTCTGCTAAGTGAATGTGATCGGACCCTTCCCCCTCTATGCTAAACTCAACCCAGTCTGTTCACAAATTCTTCATGTGCGTTCTATGTTGAAACTCGTTTAAAATCTTCACTGTGTCCTTGACAGCTGAAGAAATTGCGAACGGTACTTTTAACTTATCTTATCTAAATTTTCGGCTTTGCCGCTCAAACCATTCCGCATCCCACGACAATACTTATCTATTCACCCATGATCTTACACGATCGCCACCTCTCAGTACGTGGGGGACACATGTCAAGCGAATGAGAAGGGCCAGTGGCACGTTCGTCCGATTTCGTCAGGCGTACAGTTTTTTCACTCCCACTATAAATACCCCCGCCTCTTCCTCACTTCGTTTTTACTCCGCTCGTTCTCACTCCCGCTCGAGTTTCTCAAACTCTAGCGCCGCTGCTACTTCATCATCACCGGTGAGGAAGAGCTTCACTGCCTCGACCTCGTCGCCGTCGTACTCGCGCCGGTTGCGGATTTCTTCACTCCGCTGCTGCCGTAGCTGTCTTCCTCTGCTGAGTTAGGGTGTGGAAGATCTAAACTGACAAACTTCACATCTACACTTCCCAGTTCGTCATGTTCTTCATCAAGGAGAAGTTGCACACCTCTTCAGAAACTTCAGTTGTTCATATTCATCAGCTGAAGAAAATGGCTGACGGTAAGAAGCCACGGAAGGATGTAAAGAGGCCTGAGGTCAACACAACATTTGAGATCCCTGATGACATTTATGCTGGATACTGCACACCCCTGAGGAAGATAAAAATCAGCGCAAGGTGCGCATTCAAAAGATTGAGAAGAGATGGGCACGGGAATGGAGGGACTACAGAAGTCACTCCCAAGTATATGAAGAAATTCGCACTCAACCCTCCATGCCCAAGACCTCCATTGGCACAAGGCCAATTGGCAGATCCCACTAGCCTCAAGCGCGGTGAGGATTATCCTGATGAATGGGCAAAGTGCGAGGCCAAACTGGCCAAACAAGCAAAGGAAGCAGTGAGAAAATTTAATGAAGACTCTACTACTGCTGCTGCCGCTGCTGAGGCCTCTGCTAGCAAGCCGAAGAAGGCCATGGATAATAAGCCTGCTCACAAGCCAAGTGCTTCACCCTCAATGCCCTCGCGGCCAATTCCTCAATCTGCTCCTCCTTCAAAGTCCTCAGCTCCTCCGACAAAGTCTTCAGCTGCTCCGACTAAATCCTCTGCACCTGTGCATCTCGCCACGTGCCAAAGGACTACATGCATCTCAATTGCCTCAGGAGCTTCTGCGAGTTCCTCAGCTGCACCAAATTCCTCAACTGGCCCCTCTCTGCTGAAGAAAAAGGCCACTGCTGGACGAGGCCCTCGACCAAGTCCTCATAAGAAGTAGGTCGTCTTTCAAGTGCCTTCTGATGATGAGGCCGATGATGAAGAACTTGCCGAAATCATCAGAGACAGGCAGGCCAGGGCCGCTAGAGCCAAAGGCAGCAATGTGCCACTGTTATTGGATCCAAAGTTGATCCTAGACTTCATTGATCTATGGCACAAGGACCCAAACACGCCTTTGCCAGAGATGAACCTCACTCCTGGTCAAAGTCATGTTTTGATTGCCTTTATTGAAGAAGAGAAGTGGAAATTTGAAGAAGGAAGAAGACTGAAGAAAGCGCAGTACAAGAAGCAGCGCTACCTAAAGCACAATGTCCTCACTCTTACCCCTGATCAACTCGTTGCCTTGCAAGCTGAGATCAAGCAACTGAGTGATGAATTCAATCGCTACTATGCTGATTGGAAGGGCGCCAGGGTCCGGTTCGTCAAGCTGACGAAGAAATTCACTTCAAGTGCTGCTGCACCTGTGCACATTGAAGTCACTTCGGCTGAAGCATCTGCTCAGCCCACTGAAGAACATGCCAGCACCGCTGATGACAATTAGGCTGCTGAAGAAAATTAAAAGTACCAGGGCTGATGACTGCATTCCAGCCACTGAAGAAATTGCCAGGGCATCCACTAGTGGTGCGCCTGAAGAAAGTGAAGAAGTCAGGGTAACTACATCAGTTGCGCCTGAAGAAACTGAACCAAATTCCTCTACTCCTCCTATGCCTACACCAACTCCGATACTTCCATCTGCATTAGATGCGAAGAAGACCAAGGCTGCAGAGCATGCAGCTGTGAAGAAAAGGAAGGCATCAACTTCATCAGATTCTTCAGCTCCGAAGAGGATGAAGACTTTGACAAGCTCTATTAACAACCCAATTGATGCTATTCCTATCTCCTTCATGCCATCAAAGGACCTTGTTCCTTTTGGTGGAGATTATGTGATTCCAAGCAAATCCGATGAAGAGAATCCTTCTGCTGCTTCGTCAGAGCAGTTGGATGAAGAAATTGAAGTGGATACAATCCCTTCAGCACCAGTTGTCTCCTCGCCTATGCCTCAGTTCACTGCTGAAGAGGCCGGCATTGAAGAAATGGAAGATGAGGATGTGGACATTGGTTGTACCACACCTGTGCTGAATGATGACTTTTGGGAAAGTTAGCACCCCAACTCTCCGATGTTCACTCCACTTCAAGAAATTCCTCAGTCCCCTGCTGCTACTGAAGTACAAATGGGATCTGAAGAACTACATGCATCCCCGTCTGTCCATGAAGAAATTCCAGCCACTAGTGCTGAACAAAATGTAAATGAAGAATTGAAGACCCAGGCTACAGCTGAAGAAGAGCCTAAAATTCCTCAGTATGTGGATCCTGAGATTGTGATTCCTGAGGTGGTGATGCATTTGACTGATACTCCTCAGCCCAAGCCAAAGGATCCCTTCTCAAAGAAGCAGAAATTCAAGGTTGATGAATTCTTCGGCGAGCATGTTTTCTTCACTGAATTCAACCCTTATGACAATGCTCGTCTTAGAAGGAAGCGTTTCTGGACTGCCAGCCAGGCCAATTTCTATTCTTCACTGCTTTTCAACAAGGACAAAGTCTTCGATCACGAGCATATTCCTCACGTGGACATGGAATCAATGCCTTTCTTCTCTCAAGTCCTCAGTATGCTTCATGATGCAGGACTGCTCAACTTTTGCTCTGACATAGTTGATTGGAATGAAGAGCTTATTCTTCAGTTCTACGCAACACTGCACATCACAGGTGATGCTGATGATATCAACACTTGGGTGTTGGACTGGATGACCAAAAACACTCATTACAAGGCACCGGCCTCTGAATTACTTCATGCCCTGCCAATCAGTCCTCCACCTGAAGGTGCTCGTTGTCTGTACCAAGAGCCTGAACTCACTGCTCATTACATGCAAGTGCTCATGAAGCCTCTGAAGCCTGGTCAAGCCCCAAGGACAAAATTCCTCGTGAAGGAATTGTTGTATGTGCCAAGAACCGTCTATCGCATTCTGACGAAGACTATGAGTCCTATCAAAGGCCACGACTTATCTGATGAGGAAATTATTGGCATCATGAAGAATATGCTATTCAACATCATGCATGGCATCCCTGTCAACTATCATGATTTCTTCATGAGGACTCTGGCAAATGTTGCACTTTCTCCGTTTGAGCTGAAGCCTTATGCTCCTTGGATCATGAGATTCCTCAGAACAAGGTCTTCACTCAACTACAAAGCTGACTTTCAGAATCACCTCAGCTACTTGCCCCCGATTGAAGTCCTCAAGCGGACATATTCCTCAGCTGATAAGAAGGGCAAGGCACTAGCTGTTATCGATGAAGGTATTCGTCCATTGGATGGTCAGTTCCGCAAAGCTGCATCTTATTCCACCAATGATGACTCTGCCACTCATGATTCTGCTGCCAATGCATCCAAGCCAAATCCTCAAGCCACTGCTCCTCGTGTGATGACTAACCGAGAGCTGCTTCTTAGTCTTCACCAGAAGGTGGATCAAAACCACAAATAGGTTAAGCGTCAGTTTGGATCTATTTTTCACAACATGACTTCTACACATAATGCAGTGAAGAAAAACCATTACTACCTCCATGAAGTCTTGGATCACACCTAGGCTATTCTGTCACATCTATATGGTGAAGAAGATTTGAAGCAAATGGGTTTCAAGGAAGATTTTGACTGGTCTCCTCCTCCACCGAAGAAATGCAAGAAGGTCAAGGTTCCTTCCTTGGTCGCCAGTTCATACTCTTCATCACGCGACACGGACGAGTATGAAGACTTGGACGACACTGCAACAGGCCCTACAATGACACAAGACCCCAACAACGCTGGCGCTCCTCCATCATCATGATATTCTTCAGGGGCATTAGTCCTCATTTTCAACCCTTTTGGTCATTCGATGACAAAGGGGGAGAAATTTGAGTTAGTCTTCAAGCGGGTCTATCTTATATGGGCGTTTTTTTCTAAGTTACAACTCTCGTTCTTTTGATGACTTTGCTGGATCGAGTTGTAATCTTAAACTCTATGGTGGCCTGATACTTTTGCTGAGTTCTTCTGCATGCTTATTCCTCATTAATGTCTATGCACGCATGCTGAATTACATCAGTCACCATATTTCATCATGCATTTCAAATTCTTCATAATATATGTCAAATGCGTGTATGGATTACAAGATATAGGGGGAGATCTCCATGATTATACTTTTCAGGTGTGCATTGCTTCAAAAGCAAATTCCTCAATATGCACATCTTCAGGGGGAGTTCTTCTATATCTTGCAATCAAATTCCTCGACATTAGTATTTACACTTCATATGTTTATCCCCATTGAAAACTTAACCTATATTGTCATCAATCACCAAAAAGGGGGAGATTGTAAGTGCATCTAGTGCCCCTTAGTGATTTTGGTGTATTGAAGACTTATAGGTTAAGGGATTGATGCGTTTGTGAGTGTACATAGGTCTATAAGTCTATGAGGAGTTTGATATTTACAGAGAAAGTCGACCTCTAAAAATGAAGTTCTTCAACTGAAGACTTTGGATTTCTTGAAGACTTTCTAAAGACTTTGAAAGTGAAGAAATTGGGTCTGACCTTGAAGACTTGGCAATCATTCGAGGAACATGAAGCATGAAGAATTTTGTTTTCGTAGTTTCATTTTCTCTTTATTGAGTCATAGAAAACACCATACTGTTAAAGGGGGTCGAGGAAATACTAAGGAAAAATTTCCATGTGATGCTCAACTCAAAATCCTACACATACCAATCCCTTCGAGTTAATCCATTGGAAATCTCATATAGTTCAGCCATATTCTGCTGTGACAGAGACGAATTCTTCTGCTTAATGAGGAATTTGTTCTGACTGAGGAGTTAGGAATTCGCTAGTGCGGATTGCCTACACAGCGAGGAACATGATAGCCCTGAGGAATTTAAGAATCAAAATTCCGACCATTTCTATGCTATGCGCCAGCTGTCCCCAAATATCTATCCACCTAATGGTCATATCATTGAAGGGCATATATGTCTTATCATGTCGGGCTGCTCCCTAGGCTATAAATAGCCGCCCCTACAACCACTAGCTGGTTGGCTGCTCCGAGAGAAACTGACACTTGTCATTTGAGAGCATCCCATCCTCCGAGGACTTTGAGCGAAAATCATCAAGTGAGGAAAACCCAAACCCAACACACCTACAACCCAAAGTACATTGAGAATCACCGAAGAGATTGATCCTGCATGGATCCGACACTTGTTACCTTTGAAGACTATGCTTCTTCCAGACGGTTAGGCGTCATGGTCTAGAGAATCCAAGAGGAATTGTGGATCACCAAGTGACCTGGTCTGTGAAGGTTTGGAAGTCACCTGAAGACATACCACGAGTGATTGGGCGAGGTCTGTGTGGCCTTAGCTCAAGGAGAATACAGTGAGGACTGTGTGTCCAGGACTGTGTGTCCTCGAGTTTAAATACTCAGCCGCTCCAACCAGACATACAACTGAGATAACAGTTGGAACTGGTCTACCAAATCATTGTCTTCACCAAGCTTACTGGTTCTATTTCCTCAACTCTTCCATTTCCTCATTTCTGTTGTTGTGTGCTTGTTCATATCTGTTTGAAGACTTTGACTGAAGACTTTTCTCAATTTCCTAGGTTCAATTTCTTCAGTCTGTCCGTCTTCATCCTGTGTTATCCTGTGCTTATGCTTTCTGTACTCTGTGCTTGTCTTCATTTCATCATGATGACTATGCTTGTGTTCTACTGTGTTTACTTTTGAGTACTTATTCCGCTGCAAGTAGTTCTTCATTTAGGAATTTCCTCACCAACAAATTCCTCAATGAAGAATCCATAAAAATCTCCTATTCACCCCCCTCTAGTCGATATAACGCACTTTCAATTGGTATCAGAGCAAGGTTCTCCCTTGTTCTGTGTGATTTTGGTTTAACCGCCTGGAGTTTTAGTTATGTCGACTGCAGGAATGAGGAATGTATCCTGCCCCATCTTTGATGGTCATGAGTATCCTCGATGGAAGGCCATGATGAAGAAGTGACTCATGGCTATGGACAGCAAACTGTGGACCGTCACTGAGATTGGTCTTACCGATCTATGCAAGATGGCGGAGGCTGATGACATTTGCAAGTACACTCTACTCAACCTCACAGCGAAGGATGTCATCTGCTCCTGTTTGTCCCAAAATCAGTTCAGGACCGTCATGCATCGCAATCACGCGAAGCTAATCTGGGACCGACTCTCTGAGGTCTATGAAGGTCATTGAACTCGTCATGATCCTTAGTTTGAAGATTACAAGGAATCTCTCAATGCGATGACATTCGAACCAGAATCATCATCTTCTTCACCATGCCTTATGGCAGGTAACCGAATGCTACCTATCCGAGTCCAGTGATGATGAATCTGGAGATGAATTTGGACCCAGCTATGTCAAACTTGCTTCCCTTGCCACTAAACAACAAAGAGCTTTGGAAAAAGTTCAATACATGCAACATAAGAGAGATGATATGTTGGGTGAAGAAATGGATTAGTAAAAAGCTTTGACTGAGAGTCTTCAGAGACTTCAGTCCAAGTTTGACACCCTTCAAGGTCATCATAACACTCTCTTATCTGATCACGAGAAGGTTTCTTATGAATTTCTTCAAAGAAAGCAAGATCTTGAGAAGCTAAGAGTGGATTATGAAGATCTTCAGAAGGAGCGCGATTCATTATTTGCTCAACAAATCAGCATTACTCAGGAAGAATTTGTTCCTCCATGTCTGAAGTGCATTGAACGTGAATCTGCTAATTCTTCACCTGAATGTTCAAATGCTTCTAATGCCACAAATTCTTCACCTGTCTCTGCTATCACTAATTCCTTATCTGAGGACATTGCTAGTATCACTGATGATGCAGGGATGAAGGAATTATACATGACAGGCTTGTACAAACGCCTCAAAAGGCATCAAACTCTTTGTGGTGTGCTTAAAAAGCAGATCCTCAACAGGAACCCTAGGAAAGAGGGTATTGCCTTTGAGAGGAAACTCAATGCTGATGGAACATATTGGAAGCCCGAGTAGTACCCCAAAACCTCATGGGTTGCTGCAAAGGGACCTCCAGTTGATCCATCCAATTTATCTAGCTTTACATGTGAATCTCCTCATTCTTCTGACGAGTCATTTGACTCCAACTATAAACTGTTCAAGAATCAGAATGGTGAAGTATTTGCTAGATATGTTGGCACTAACTGCAGGAACGATTCCCCTATGAAGAAAATATGGGTTCCCAAAAGTTGCTTGAAAGTCTTCAGGTGAATGTCCTCATGACACCACCTGTGAAGAATAGGAACTCCAGATCAAATTCTTCATATGGACCAAATTCTTCACGTGGATCAAATTTCTCAAAAGGATCAAAGTCCTCATATGATCATCATCGGGCTAACCTCTCTGTTTCGCAGGGTAGAGCTAAGGGCTATGAATATGAGCATTATTCTTCTAATAATTATGTTCATAAGTCCCCGAAGAATTTCTCTGCTTATTCATATACTTATCCTAACCCCTGTTATGCGAAACGAAGTGGACTAGCTTCTATGCCACCTTTCTCATATGGTGCTTGTGATACATCTCCAACGTATTTATAATTTTTGATTGCTCCATGCTACTTTATCTACTGTTTTGGACTATAATGGGCTTTATTTTCACTTTTATATTATTTTTGGGACTAACCTATTAACCGGAGGCCCAGCCCAGAATTGCTGTTTTTTGCCTTTTTCAGTATTTCGAAGAAACAGAATATCAAACGGAGTCCAAACGGAATGAAACCTTCGGGAACGTGATTTACTCATCAGATAAGATCCAGGAGACTTGGACCCTCCGTCAATAAACCTATGAGGCGGTCACGAGGGTGGAGGACGCGCCCTCCCCCTGGGCGCGCCCCCTACCTCGTGGGCCCCTCGGAGCTCCACCGACGTACTCCTTCCTCCTATATATACCTACGTATCCCCAATAGACCAAGAGGAGCCAAAAACCTAATTCCACCGCCGCAACCTTCTGTATCCATGAGATCCCATCTCGGGGCCTGTTCCGGAGCTCCGCCGGAGGGGGCATCCACCACGGAGGGCTTCTACATCATCACCATAGCCCCTCCGATGAAGTGTGAGTAGTTTACTTCAGACCTTCGAGTCCATAGCTAGTAGCTAGATGGCTTCTTCTCTCTTTTTGGATCTCAATACAATGTTCTCCCCCTCTCTCGTGGAGATCTATTCGATGTAATCTTCTTTTTGTGGTGTTTGTTGAGAACCGATGAATTGTAGGTTTATGATCCAGTATTATCTGTGGAAAATATTTGATTCTTCTCTGAATTCTTTTACGTATGATTGAGTTATATTTGCAAGTCTCTTCGAATTATCCGTTTGGTTTGGCCAACTAGATTGGTAGTTCTTGCAATGGGAGAAGTGCATGGCTTTGGGTTCAATCTTGCGGTGTCCTTACTCAGTGACAGAAAGAGTTGCAAGGCATGTATTGTATTGTTGCCATCGAGGATAACAAGATGGGGTTTTTATCATATTGCATGAATTTATCCCTCTACATCATGTCATCTTGCTTAAGGCGTTACTCTGTTTTTAACTTAATACTCTAGATGCATGTTGGATAGCGGTCGATGAGTGGAGTAATAGTAGTGATGCAGAATCGTTTCGATCTACTTGTCATGGACGTGATGCCTATATACATGATCATTGCCTAGATGTACTCATAACTATGCTCAATTCTGTCAATTGCTCAACAGTAATTTGTTCACCCACCATAGAATACTTATGCTCTTGAGAGAAGCCACTAGTGAAACCTATGGCCCCCGGGTCTATTCTCATCATATCAATCTATATCACTTTATTTACTTGCTTTTTTACTTTGCCTTTACTTTTTTACTTTGCATCTATCTATCAAAAACACCAAAAATATTATCTCTATCAGATCTCACTCTCGTAAGTGACCGTGAAGGGATTGACAACCCCTAAGCGTTGGTTGCGAGTTGCTATCGTGTTGTGCAGGTACGAGGGACTTGCGTGTGACCTCCTACTGGATTGATACCTTGGTTCTCAAAAACTGAGGGAAATACTTACGCTACTGTGCTGCATCATCCTCTCCTCTTCGGGGAAAACCAACGCAAGCTCGAGACATAGCAAGAAGAATTTCTGGCGCCGTTGCCGGGGAGGCTTACGCAAAAGTCAACATACCAAGTACCCATCACAATCCCTATCTCTCGCATTACATTATTTGCCATTTGCCTCTCATTTTCCTCTCCCCCACTTCACCCTTGTCGTTTTATTCGCCCTTCTTCCGTTCGATCTTATGTTTGCTTGTGCCTTCTTTTTGCTTGCATCTTTGCTTGCATCTTTTCTTGCTAAAAGTCTATTGATCCTGATCCGCTTGCCAATCTTTTTAAGAGATCCAATTATGATGAACCAATTCCTAGTGATTTGGATGCACTAGATTATCTTTATAAGTTTTTTCCTAAAACCCGTAGATCTGAAAATTGTGATGAAGTGCTTCATGATAGATCTTTAAATAAAAAGCATGATTGGAATGATTTTATGATAAATTATTTTAATCTAAATTATGCTAATAATATGCAAAACCCTAAGCTTGGGGATGCTAGTTTTGCTATGACTACTAGTTGCAATGATCATGATTGGGGTGATTCTTCTTTTGGTCTTGAAAATTTATTTAACCCCCATGATGAATATGAGATTGATAATAGCGTTTGCAATACTATTGAAAGTGGGTTTGGAAGAGCAACTTTAGATCCCACATATTTTGAGAATGTTCAATCTTATGGTATTTGGATAAAAGCGGGTTTGGAGAAGTCATGATTTTAGTTAATGTTAATCCCACTATTTTGGAAGAGTGTCAACTTTACATGCATGTGGATTGTGTTGAGAATATGTTATGTGATAGCTATTTTGTTGAATTTGCTTATGATCCTACATGTAATTATTATGAGAGAGGAAAATATGGTTGTAGAAGTTTTCATGTTACTAAATTACCTCTCTTCATGTTGAGATTGCTATCGTCGCCTTCTTCTTCCTTGCATATGCTAGTTTTTGCTTGCGTTGCAAATTTGTTTGCCTATAATATGCCTATGCATAGGAAGTATGTTAGACTTAAGTGTGTTTGTCACATGTTTTATGATGCTCTCTTTGTGCTTCAATTCTTGTCTTTCATGTGAGCATCATCATAATCTCAATGCCTAGCTAGGGGCGTTAAACGATAACGCTTGTTGGGAGGCAACCCAATTTTATTTTGTGCTTTTTGTTTTTGCTTAAGTTTAGGAATAGATAATCCATCTACCTTCTGTTTGGATGTGGTTTTATGTTTTAATTAGCGTTTGTGCCAAGTAGGACCTATAGGATAACCTACGATGATAGTTGATTTGATTCTGCTGAAAAACAGAAACCTTAGCACTCACGAGATTAGCTGTCATTTTTTACTGGAGAGTAATTTTGCGTTGATTCTTTTTGCTGCTGATCAATAAACAAATTGTCCAGGACTTACTATTTTGGTAGAATTTTTAGAGTTCCAGAAGTTTGCGTTAGTTACAGATTACTACAGACTGTTCTGTTTATGACAGATTCTGTTTTTCGTGTGTTGTTTGCTTATTTTGATGAATCTATGGCTAGTAAATTAGTTTATAAACCATAGAGAAGTTGGAATACAGTAGGTTTAACACCAATATAAATAAAGAATGAGTTCATTACAGTACCTTGAAGTAGTCTTTTGTTTTCTTTCTCTAACGGAGCTCACGAGATTTCTGTTGAGTTTTGTGTTGTGAAGTTTTCAAGTTTTGGGTGAATTCTTTTGATGGATTATGGAACAAGGAGTGGCAAGAGCCTAAGATTGGGGATGCCCATGGCACCCCCAAGATAATCCAAGGACACCAAAAATTCAAAGCTTGGGGATGCCCCGGAAGGCATCCCCTCTTTCGTCCACTTCCATCGGTAATTTACTTGGAGCTATATTTTTATTCACCAACATGATATGTGTTTTGCTTGGAGCGTCTTGTATTATTTGTGTCTTTTCTTGTTAGTTTACCACAATCATCCTTGCTGTACACACCTTTTGAGAGAGCCATACATGAATTGAAATTTGTTAGAATACTCTATGTGCTTCACTTATATCTTTTGAGCTTGATAGTTTGCTCATAGTGTTTCACTTATATCTTTTCGAGCGTGATAATTTTTGCTCTAGTGCTTCACTTAGATCTTTTAGAGCACGGTGGTGGATTTGTTTTAAAGAAACTTGATCACTTAGATTATTTTGAGAGTCATTAATAGCATGGTAATTTGCTTAATGTTAATATACTTGGTATTCAAGATATGTGAAACTTTCTTTTGAGTGCGTTGAATACTAAGATAAGTTTGATGCTTGATAATTGTTTTGAGATATGGAGGTGATAATATCAAAGTCGTGCTAGTTGGGTGATTATGAATTCAAAGAATGCTTCTGTTGAAGTTAGCAAATCCCGTAGCATGCACGTATGGTTAAAGTTATATAACAAATTTGAAACATGAAGTGTACCTAGCTTGTGCATCCTTATGAGTGGCGGTCGGGGATGAGCGATGGTCTTTTCCTACCAATCTATCCCCTAGGAGCATGCGCGTAGTACTTGATTTTTGATGACTTCTAAATTTTTGCAATAAGTATATGAGTTCTTTTGACTAATGTTGAGTCCATGGATTATACGCACTCTCACCTTTCCGCCTTTGCTAGCCTCTTCGGTACCGTGCATTGCCCTTTCTCACCTTGAGAGTTGGTGCAAACTTCGCCGGTGCATCCAAACCCCGTGATATGATACGCTCTATCACACATAAACCTCCTTTTATCTTCCTCAAAACAGCCACCATACCTACCTATCATGGCATTTCCATAGCCATTCCGAGATATATTGCCATGCAACTTCCACCATCATCATCGTGACATGCATTACTGTTGTCTATTGCCATTGCATGATCTTGTAGTTGATATCGTATTTGTGGCAAAGCCACCATGCATTATTTTTCATACATGTCACTCTTGATTCATTGCACCATTCCGGTACACTGCCGGAGGCATTCATATAGAGTCATATCTTGTTCTAGTTTCGAGTTGTAATTCTTATGTTGTAATGAAAGTGTGATGATCATCATTATTAGAGCATTGCCCAAATAAAAAAAGAAAGGCCAAAAAAGGCCCAATATATATATATATATATATATATATATATATATATATATATATATATAAAGGGCAATGCTACTATCTCTTTTTCCACACTTGTGCTTCAAAGTAGCACCTTGTTCTTCATGTAGTGAGTCTCCATAAGTTGTCTTTTTATACTAGTGGGAATTTTTCATTATAGAAATTAGCTTGTATATTCCTACGATGGGCTTCCTCAAATACCCTAGGTCTTCGTGAGCAAGCAAGTTGGATGCACACCCACTAGTTTTCTTTTGTTGAGCATTCATAGCTCTAGTGCATCTGTTGCATGGCAATCCCTACTCGCTCACATCGATATCTATTGATGGTCATCTCCATAGCCCATTGATACGCCTAGTTGATGTGAGACTTTCTCCCTTTTTGTCTTCTCCACACAATCCCCATCATCATATTCTATTCCACCCATAGTGCTATATCCATGGCTCACGCTCATGTATTGCGTGAAGGTTGAAAAAGTTTGAGATTATTTAAGTATGAAACAATTGCTTGGCTTGTCATCGGTGGTATAGAAGTTGGGAACATCTTTGTGTGACGAAAATGAAGCATAGCCTAACTATATGATTTTGTAGGGACGAACTTTCTTTTGCCATGTTATTTTGAGAAGACATGATTGCTTTGATTAGTATGCTTGAAGTATTATTATTTTTTTGTCAATATGAACTTTTGCCTTGAATATTCTGGATCTGAATATTCATATCACAATTAAGAAGATTTACATTGAAATTATGCCAAAGTATCACTCCGCATCAAAAATTCCTTTTTATCATTTACCTACTCGAGGACGAGCAAGAATTAAGCTTGGGGATGCTTGATACGTCTCCAACGTATCTATAATTTTTGATTGCTCCATGCTACTTTATCTACTGTTTTGGACTATAATGGGCTTTATTTTCCACTTTTATATTATTTTTGGGACTAACCTATTAACCGGAGGCCCAGCCCAGAATTGCTGTTTTTTGCCTTTTTCAGTATTTCGAAGAAATAGAATATCAAACGGAGTCCAAATGGAATGAAACCTTCGGGAACGTGATTTACTCATCAGATAATATCTAGGAGACTTGGACCCTCCGTCAAGAAAGCTACGAGGCGGTCACGAGGGTGGAGGGCGCGCCCTCCCCCCTAGGCGCGCCCCCTACCTCGTGGGCCCCTCGGAGCTCCACAGATGTACTCCTTCCTCCTATATATACCTACGTATCCCCAATAGACCAAGAGGAGCCAAAAACCTAATTCCACCGCCACAACCTTCTGTATCCATGAGATCCCATCTTGGGGCCTATTCCGGAGCTCCGCCGGAGGGGGCATCCACCACGAAGGGCTTCTACATCATCACCATAGCCCCTCCGATGAAGTGTGAGTAGTTTACTTCAGACCTTCGGGTCCATAGCTAGTAGCTAGATGGCTTCTTCTCTCTTTTTGGATCTCAATACAATGTTCTCCCCCTCTCTCGTGGAGATCTATTCGATGTAATCTTCTTTTTGCGGTGTGTTTGTTGAGACCGATGAATTGTGGGTTTATGATCCAGTATTATCTATGGAAAATATTTGATTCTTCTCTGAATTCTTTTATGTATGATTGAGTTATATTTGCAAGTCTCTTCTAATTATCTGTTTGGTTTGGCCAACTAGATTGGTAGTTCTTGCAATGGGAGAAGTGCATGGCTTTGGGTTCAATCTTGCGGTGTCCTTACTCAGTGACAGAAAGAGTTGCAAGGCACGTATTGTATTGTTGCCATCGAGGATAACAAGACGGGTTTTTTTTATCATATTGCATGAATTTATCCCTCTACATCATGTCATCTTGCTTAAGGCGTTACTCTGTTTTTAACTTAATACTCTAGATGCATGCTGGATAGCGGTCGATGAGTGGAGTAATAGTAGTGATGCAGAATCGTTTCGATCTACTTGTCACAGATGTGATGCCTATATACATGATCATTGCCTAGATGTACTCATATCTATGCTCAATTCTGTCAATTGCTCAACAGTAATTTGTTCACCCACCGTAGAATACTTATGCTCTTGAGAGAAGCCACTAGTGAAACCTATGGCCCCCGGGTCTATTCTCATCATATCAATCTATCTATCAAAAACACCAAAAATATTATCTCTGTCAGATCTCACTCTCGTAAGTGACCGTGAAGGGATTGACAACCCCTAAGCGTTGGTTGCGAGTTGCTATTGTGTTGTGCAGGTACGAGGGACTTGCGCGTGACCTCCTACTGGATTGATACCTTGGTTCTCAAAAACTGAGGGAAATACTTACGCTACTGTGCTGCATCATCCTCTCCTCTTTGGGGAAAACCAACGCAAGCTCGAGACGTAGCACTTGCAGAGTGATGAATTCTTTGCACCCCTTCAGATGTGGGTGGTGAAGAAAAAGAACTAATCTCTTATGCAGGGTAAGGTCCCCACACGTGCTGGAAACATCTGAAGAATTTGCTGGAGACCTGAAGATTGCCTGAAAGGACGCAGGCTAATCATGAAGAAATGAACTTTCATTTCTCACGTCCTCATACTGTTTTATCTGTTCTTCTGCTTGATGAAATTGATTTGATGATATTGATGTCATATTCTTCACTGATGAAGTATATGAGTTCATACATTGCACTAATTCATCTGCAGGATGATCAACCCAAAGCAAATGAGTGGGTCCTCGATAGTGGATGTATGAAACACATGAATGGTGACAAGAATCTATTGATGGATGCTCCTTTATCACCATCGCATCTGAAGCATATCATCTTCGCTGACAAAGGCAAAAGTCAGGTATTGGGTCTAGGTAAGGATGCGATCTCAAAGGATCGACACATGGACAAAGGCATGCTTGTCGAGTCCTTAGGATACAACCTCATGTCTGTCTCAATGCTTTGTGATCTCGATATGGTTGTTGTCTTTGGAAAATATCGTTGTGTTGTGATCATGGAAGCTGACAATTGCAAAGTCTTCGAAGGCTTTAGGAGAGGAGACTTGTACATTGTTGATTTCTCTACAGGACCACAACCGGCCGTATGCCTACTTGCAAAAGCTTCAGAAGGCTAGCTATGGCATCGACGACTTAGTCATGCTGGCATGAGGAATTTGCACACGCTTGCGAAGAAGAAGCATGTCATTGGCATTGAGAATGTCAAATTCCTCAAGGATCACTTATGCGGAGCCTGTGAAGCTGGAAAGATGACAAAGGCCAAGCATCCAGCGAAGACTATCATGACTACCGCTCGACCATTTGAATTACTTCACATGGATCTCTTTGGTCCAAATCTTTATTCTGCTGTTACAAATGATGCATCTCTATATGGCTTTGTTATTGTTGATGATTATTCTCGTTATACATGGGTGCACATTGTCACTTACAAACATGAGGTGCAGGAAGTATTCAAACGATTTTCCTCGAGGGCTTCAACCAACTTTGGTGTGAAGATCAAGCACATCAGAAGTGACAATGGGACTGAGTTCAAGAATTCCGGTCTTGATGACTATCTTGATGAACTTGGTATTACTCATGAGTTATCTGCTCCTTATACTCCTCAGGAGAATGGCGTCGTGGAGTGCTAGAACATAACTCTTGTTGAGATGGCATGCACTATGCTTGATGAATACAAGACGCCTCATCGTTTATGGATTGAGGCAATTGATACTGTGTGCCACATCATCAACAGAGTATATCTTCACAAATTCTTCAAGAAGACTGCTTATGAACTCCTCACTGACAAGAAACCCAACAAAGTCTTCGGTGCTAAATGTTGGATTAGAGACCCTCATCACAATTCTAAATTTGCACCGAAAGCACATGAGGGTTTTATGCTTGGTTACGAAAAGGACTCGCACACCTACAAAGTCTTCAACAACGTTCTCCACAAGGTTGTTGAAACTGTAGATGTGCGGTTTGATGAAACTAATGGCTCGCAAAGAGAGCACCTACCTTCTGTGTTAGATGAACCAACACCTGAGGAATCTATCAAGTTCAAGGCTACTGAGGATGTCATTCCTACCGAAGAATCTGCTGAACAATTCATTCTAGAACATGAAGAACATCGAGCTGGCGCACCTGAAGAAAATGGTGCTGGGGAAAATGCTCCTGAAGAAAATGCGGATCAAATTCCTCGAAGACAACCCGCTCATCCTCGCATTGCAAACGAAGTGCAAGTCGAGAAGATCATCGATGACATTGAAGCACCAGGTCCTCTCACACGCTCAAAAACTTCACATTTGTCTAACTTTTGTGGGCACTTTGCTTTTCTCTATCACAGAGCCCACTAAGGTAGATGAAGAATTTCTGGAGCCTGAGTGGATTCAAGCTATGCAAGAAGAATTACATCAGTTCGAGCTCAACAACATCTGGGAACTGGTCAAACATCCAGATCCTCGCAAGCACAACATCATTGGCACAAAGTGGATCTACCGCAACAAGCAAGATGAAAATGGCCTTGTGGTGAGGAATAAGACACGGCTTGTAGCTCAAGGCTACACACATGTTGAAGGAATTGACTTTGATGAAACTTTTGCACCTGTTGCTAGACTTGAGGCTATTCGCATATTACTTGTTTATGCTAACCATCATGATATTAATATTACAACAAATGGATGTGAAAAGTGCTTTCCTCAATGGTATAAGGAGTGGCAATAGCCTAAGCTTGGGGACGTCCAAGGCACCCCAAGGTAATATTTAAGGACAACCAAGAGCCTAAGCTTGGGGATGCCCCGGATGGCATCCCCTCTTTCGTCTTCATTCATCGGTAACTTTACTTGGAGCTATATTTTTATTCACCACATGATATGTGTTTTGCTTGGAGCATCATTTTGTTTTATTTTGTTTCGCTTGTTGTTTGAATAATATCCCAAGGTCTAAAATTCTTAAATGTTAGAGAGTCTTCACATAGTTGCATAATTATTCGACTACTCATTAATCTTCACTTATATCTTTCGGAGTAGTTTGTCGTTTGCTCTAGTGCTTCACTTATATCCTTTTAGAGCACGAAGGTGGTTTTATTTTGAAGAAATTGATGAACTCTAATGCTTCACTTATATTATTTTGAGAGTCTTTAGAACAACATGGTAATTTTCTTAGGTTATAAATTTAGTCCTAATATGATGGTCAACCAAGACGTATATAATAAAAACTTTCATCTAAAATGCATTGAATACTATGAGAAGTTTGATTCCTTATGATTGTTTTGAGATATGAGGAATTAGAGTCATTATAGTGAGTAGTTGTGAATTTGAGAGATACTTGTGTTAAAGTTTGCGATTCCCGTAGCATGCACGTATGGTGAACCGTTATGTGATGAAGTCTGAGCATGATTTATTTATTGATTGTCTTCCTTATGAGTGGCGGTCGCGGACGAGCGATGGTATTGTCCTACCAATCTATCCCCCTAGGAGCATGCGCGTAGTACTTCGTTTCGATAACTAATAGATTTTTGCAATAAGTATGTGAGTTATTTTTGACTAATGTTGAGTCCATGGATTATACGCACTGTCACTCTTCCACCATTGCTAGCCTCTCTTGTACCGCGCAACTCTCACCGGTACTATACACCCACCATATACCTTCCTCAAAACATCCACCATACCTACCTATTATGGCATTTCCATAGCCATTCCGAGATATATTGCCATGCAACTTTCCACCATTCCGTTTATTATGACACGCTCCATCATTGTCATATTGCTTTGCATGATCATGTAGTTGACATCGTATTTGTGGCAAAGCCACCGTTCATAATTCTTTCATACATGTCACTCTTGATTCATTGCACATCCCGGTACACCATCGGAGGCATTCATATAGAGTCATATTTTGTTCTAAGTATCAAGTTGTAATTTTTTGAGTTGTAAGTAAATAAAAGTGTGATGATCTTCATTATTAGAGCATTGTCTCATGTGAGGAAAGGATGATGGAGACTATGATTCCCCCACAAGTCGGGATGAGACTCGGACAAAAATAAAATAAAAAATAAAAAAGAGGCCAAAAAAAAGAAAAAGAAAAAGAAAAGAAAGGCCCAAACAAAAAAATTAAAAAAATGAGAGAAAAATAGAGAAGGGGTAATGCTACTATCCCCACACTTGTGCTTCAAAGTAGCACCATGATCTTCATGATAGAGAGTCTCCTATGTTGTCACTTTCATATACTAGTGGGAATTTTTCATTATAGAACTTGGCTTGTATATTCCAATGATGGGCTTCCTCAAAATGCCCTAGGTCTTCGTGAGCAAGCGAGTTGGATGCACGCGCACTTAGTTTCCTTTTGAGCTTTCACACACTTATAGCTCTAGTGCATCCATTGCGTGGCAATCCCTACTCACTCACATTGATATCTATTGATGGGCATCTCCATAGCCCGTTGATACGCCTAGTTGATGTGAGACTTTGATGGGCATCTCCATAGCCCGTTGATACGCCTAGTTGATGTGAGACTATCTTCTCCTTTTTGTCTTCTCCACAACCACCATTCTATTCCACCTATAGTGCTATATCCATGGATCACGCTCATGTATTGCGTGAAGATTGAAAAAGTTTGAGAACATCAAAAGTATGAAACAATTGTTTGGCTTGTCATCGGGGTGTGCATGATTAAATATTTTGTGTGATGAAGATAGAGCATAGCCAGACTATATGATTTTGTAGGGATAACTTTCTTTGGCCATGTTATTTTGAGAATACATGATTGCTTTGTTAGTATGCTTGAAGTATTATTATTTTTATGTCAATATTAAACTTTTGTTTTGAATCTTATGGATCTGAATATTCATGCTACAATAAAGAAAATTACATGGATAAATATGTTAGGTAGCATTAAACATCAAAAATTCCGTTTTTATCATTTACCTACTCGAGGACGAGTAGGAATTAAGCTTGGGATGCTTGATACGTCTCCCACGTATCTATAACTTTTTATTGTTCCATGCTATTATATTATCCATCTTGGATGTTTTATATGCATTTATATGCTATTTTACATGATTTTCGGGACTAATCTATTAACCTAGAGCACAGTGCCAGTTTATGTTTTTCCTTGTTTTTGAGTTTTACATAAAAGGAATACCAAATGGAGTCCAATTGACGTGCCAATTTTTGATGATTTTTTATGGACCAAAAGAAGCCCCCGAAGTAAAAGAGTTGGGCCAGAAGAGTCCCAAGCCATCCACGAGGGTGGAGGGCACGCCCTACCCCCTGGGCATGC
Source organism: Triticum dicoccoides (assembly GCF_002162155.2). Classification (NCBI taxonomy): domain Eukaryota; kingdom Viridiplantae; phylum Streptophyta; class Magnoliopsida; order Poales; family Poaceae; genus Triticum; species Triticum dicoccoides. The sequence goes on along the minus strand of NC_041389.1, from coordinate 146,318,189 downwards.
CCCCCTATCTCGTGGACGACTCGGAGACCCCCTGACGTCAGACCGACGCCAAAATTCCTATAAATACAGAAACCCCCGAAAACTAGATCGGGAGTTCTGCCACCGCAAGCCTCTGTAGCCACACAAAAAACCTCGAGAGCCCGTTCCAGCACCCTGCCGGAGGGGGAATCCATCACCGATGGCCTTCTTCATCATCCCGGTGCTCTCCATGACGAGGAGGGAGTAGTTCACCCTCGGGGCTGAGGGTATGTACCAGTAGCTATGTGTTTGATCTCTCTCTCTCTCTCTCTCTCTCTCGTGTTCTTGATATGGCACGATCTTGATGTATCACGAGCTTTGCTATTATAGTTGGATCTTATGATGTTTCTCCCCCTCTACTCTCTTGTAATGGATTGAATTTTCCCTTTGAAGTTATCTTATCGGATTGAGTCTTTAAGGATTTGAGAACACTTGATATATGTCTTGCATGTGCTTATCTGTGGTGACAGTGGGATATTCACGTGATCTACTTGATGTATGTTTTGGTAATCAACTTGCGGGTTCAGTGACCTTGTGAACTTATTCATAGGGGTTGGCACACGTTTTTGTCTTGACTCTCCGGTAGAAACATTGGGGCACTCTTTGAAGTACTTTATGTTGGCTTGAATAGATGAATCTGAGATTGTGTGATGCATATCGTATAATCATACCCACGGATACTTGAGGTGACATTGGAGTATCTAGGTGACATTAGGGTTTTGGTTGATTTGTGTCTGAAGGTGTTATTTTACTACAAACTCTAGGGTTGTTTGTGACACTTATAGGAATAGCCCAATTGATTGATCGAAAAGAATAACTTTGAAGTGGTTTCGTACCCTACAATAATCTCTTTGTTTGTTCTCCACTATTAGTGACTTTGGAGTGACTCTTTGTTGCATGTTGAGGGATATTTATATGATCCAATTATGTTATTATTGTTGAGAGAACTTGCGCTAGTGAAAGTATGAACCCTAGGCCTTGTTTCCTACCATTGCAATACCATTTCCGCTCACTTTTATTACTTGTTACCTTGTTGTTTTTATATTTTTAGATTACAAATACTCATATATACCATCCATATTGCACTTGTATCACCATCTCTTTGCCGAACTAGTGCACCTATACAATTTACCATTGTATTGGGTGTGTTGGGGACACAAGAGACTCTTTGTTATTTGGTTGCAGGGTTGTTTGAGAGAGACCATCTTTATCCTACGCCTCCCACGGATTGATAAACCTTAGGTCATCCACTTGAGGGAAATTTGCTACTGTCCTACAAACCTCTGCACTTGGAGGCCCAACAACGTCTACAAGAAGAAGGTTGCGTAGTAGACATTAGAAGTGTCCTCAGCGGAATCGCTCCGCCGGAGAGCAAAAGTGCTCCTGCCCAAGTTCCGCCTCGAGACAGCGGAGCTCCACCCCGAAAGTCCTCCCCTTATTTTTTCTAGGGAAAATGGGCTTATATACCAGAAGACGGGCACCGGAGGCTGGCCAGGGGCCCCACAAGCCACCAGGGAGCGCCCTGGGGCGGTGGGCGCGCCCTAGTGCCTCGTGGACACCTGGGTGGCCCCCTCTGTTACTTCTTTGCTCCAATATTTTTTGTTTATTCCAAAATAAATCTCTGTGAAATTTTAGCTCATTTGGAGATGTCCAGAATAGGTGTCTCCGAGATAGCTTTTTCAGGTCCAGAATTCCAGCTGCTGCAATCCCCCTCTTCATGTAAATCTTGCATATTAAGAGAGAAAAGGCATAAGAATTGCTACACAAAGTGTTATATTGATTTAAAATAGTATAAATAACAGTAGGAAAATATGATGCAAAATGGACGTATCAACTCCCCCAAGCTTAGACCTTGCTTATCCTCAAGCGAAAGCCGATATCGATTATCATGTCCACATGTTTGGAGGAAGAGAGAGGTGTTGATAAAACAAAATACGGACATAGTAGTATCATGATCATTATTACGGCAACAATATTTATTATCATAAAACTTCTCATGAGCAAGTAGTAATTCATCACAGCAATGAAGTATAAGGCATAAATTTTCTTGAAAACTAACAAACTATGTTCTTGGTCAACAATGCAATTACAATTCATCATATTTTTAGGAAGAGTCTCATGTCGGAGCTTTTTATCAAGTCCACATACCCAACCATCATTTAGTCTTCTATGATTGCTAACACTCACAACATATATATGGAGCAAAAAGTTCCAGCCAGACACATAGAAAGACAGGGGCTTATAATTTCGCCTCCCAACTTATTCACCTCAAGGGTGATGTCAACAATAATAACTCATGATCAGTCATATCCAACTGGATATATATGCCTAGATCTTTCCCCGCCACATGATGCTTGCAAAAGAGAAAAATAAAAAGGAATAGAGGAGAACACTATTGACTCTTGCATAAAAAGTAAATAGATAAAAGTAAAAGATAGGCCCTTCACAGAGGGAAGTAGAGGTTTTCATACGCTTTTTTTTTTGGATGCACAAGCTCTTAATGCAAAGGAACGTCACTTTATATTGCCCCTTGTGATAGCAACCTTTATTATGCAGTCCGCCGCTTTTATTTCTTTACCATCACAAGATCGTACAAAGCTCATTTTCCCTTACAATAAAAGATCATACATATTTAGGAGCGATTTTTATTGCTTTATGCACCGATGACAACTTGCTTGAAGGATCTTGTTCAATCCATAGGTAGATATAGTGGATTCTCATGACATGAAACTGAGTTAAAGGTTTTTGGAAATAGTATCTCTACTTGGTGCGGAATTTTTGCTAGCAAAAATATTGGGCAAGCACCACATGTTGGGGGATCTATGACAATATAACTTCTATGTGAATATAAGAAAACATAATTCATTATGTTGTCTTCCTTGTCCAACGTCAACAATTTGGCATAAAATACTTAATGGGGGCTCACAATCATAAAAAATGTCCAAGATAGTGTATTTTCATGTGAATCTTCTCTTCCCTTATTAAGTTTTTCATGAATTGCATTGTTGACCAATGTTATGTTTGTCAACTTTCAATAAATTTTACCACTTATACTTTTCCTTATGTAATGTCATTACTTTCCATAAGATTGGCATATGATCTTTTTCATTATTTTCATTGCTAGGATTGAAACATAAAAGTAAAGAAACGAAAACTCAAACTACTCTTTATTATATAACTCTCAACTTGGTTACATAGATAGACAGATCACGAAACTAGCACTCGAAAATAGATCATACTAAACTATCATGAAATAGCTAAGGATAAAACTAAAAATAGGTAAAGATAATAAAAGTGATGATGATACAATACTGTGGCATCTCCCCCAAGCTTGGCACAAGCCAAGGGGAGTGCCCATACCCGCGTACTAAAGTTTCTTTCTTCGGTGATGGTGGTGGTGATGAAGTGGTGAGCTTGTCCTTCATAATACTCATGAGTGCCTCCCTCAAACTTTGAATTTCCCGGACAGCTTGACGAGTTAACTCAGTGTTCCTCTCCACCTCAGCCATAATATGTTTATTCTCCGATCCCCACGAGATTGTTTCTCCATCACTTTCTCTTGGACAAGATATGTCCCAATTAGATGATATGTGTATACAAGGAGTATTTTTGACCCCATAGTTGTGAACCAAATTATGAAAATTGTTCCAATATAACCTGTGTAAGGGCCTCCTAGGAGGAAGTCCACCTTGCACTTCATGATTCCCTTGATAGTTCATTGGCCTCATGGCTTGATGGGGGTTCGGAGTAGTGGAGATGCTAGCTAGCGTGCCCCTCTCGGAAGCCGGAGGGTGGACTCTAGGCGAGTTTCCTTCACCTTCTTCCATGGCAACCTCCTCGGTCCCCTCTCTCTCTCCTTAGTTCCATTTGCAACAGCCAAGCATCATCTTCAACCTTGTTGGAGGAGGAAGAAGACATGCTGCCTGGCTTGGAAGATTTGACAGAGAACAACACGAAACAAGAACAGAGGATATTTCCGTGATGCGGTGGTCAAAATGTCCGGTGGTATATATAAAGAATGTTTATCTTGCAAAACAAGTATTCCAGAAGAAAATAGAGCCGGGAAGGCTCACGAGGGGCCCTGGTGCCTCGTGGGCACCTGGGTAGCCCCCTCGGGTGTTTCTTATTTTTGTATTTTTTCTAATATTCCAAAACTAACAGAAAGTATTTTATGGAATTTTTGGAGTCGGTTTACTTACCGTATCACGTACCTCTTCCTTTTCAGGGTTCTGAAGTGTTCTGGAAGGTCTCTTTTATATATTCCTTTGGTGTCATAGTTTGAATAATGTTAGTTTCAATATTAATAGGCGTACCTATAATGCTTAATTCTTTGTCTATTGACCACCTTCAAATTAGTGCCTTCGGTGTTATTGATCTTAATAGCTCCAGAACGATAAACTTCCTTGATGATATACAGTCCTTCCCATTTGGAGAGAAATTTTCCTGCAAAAAATCTAAAACGAGAATTGTACAATAGAACACACTCACCCACTTTGAGTTCCCGTTTTTGGATTGTTTTATCATGAGATCTTATAACTTTTTCTTTAAACAATTTTGCTTTTTCATAAGCTCGGTTCTCCATTCATCTAGCGAGCTAATATCAATAACATCTTTTCATCAGCAAGTTTGAAATCATAATTGAGTTCTTTAATTGCCCAATATGCCTTATGTTCTAATTCAAGAGGTAACTGGCATGCTTTTCCATAGACCATTTTATATGGAGACATACCCATGGGATTTTTATAAGTAGTTCTATAAGCCCGTAATGCATCGTCAAGTTTCTTAGACCAATTAATTCTAAATCTATTGACGGTCTATTGCAAAATTAACCTTATTTCTCTATTGCTGAATTCAACTTGACCACTGGATTGAGGATAATAGGGGGATGCAACTCTATGGTTGACATCATATTTAGCAAGCAATTTATGGAAAGCACCATGAATAAAATGCGAGCCACCATCAGTCATTAAATATCTAGGGACTCCAAACCTCGGGAAAATAACTTCTTTAAGCATTTTAATTGAAGTGTTATGATCAACACTACTAGTTGGGATAGCTTCTACCCACTCAGTAACGTATTCAAAAACAACCAAAATATGTGTATACCCATTAGAGGAAGGAAAAGGTCCCATATAATCAAATCCCCAAACATCAAATGGTTCAATAATGAGTGAATAATTCATGGCATTTCCTAATGTCTACCAATATTGCCAATTGTTTGACATTCATCACAAGATAAGACAAACTTACAAGCATCCTTGAAAAGAGTAGGCCAGTAAAAATCAGATTGTAATACCTTGTGTATCTTTCTGTCTCCCGCATGGTCCTCCATAAGACTCAGAGTGACACTTCCATAGGATTTGTTCCTATTCAAGCTCAGGTACACAACATCTATTATACATCCACTCCTTCTTTATAAAGATGTGGGTCATCCCAGAAGTAATGTCTTAAATCAAAGAAGAACTTTTTATTTTGTTGGTATGTAAAACTAGGTGGTATAAATTTAGCAACAATATAATTAGCATAGTCTGCATACCATGGACTGTTATGAGAATTATTTATGACAGTTACTTACTCACCGGGAAAACTATCATCAATAGGTAGTGGGTCAACAAGAACATTTTCTAACCTAGACAAGTTATCAGATATGGGATTCTCAGCTCCCTTCCCATCAGTAATGTGCAAGTCAAATTCTTGTAGCAGTAGAACCCACCTAATGAGCTTAGGTTTAGCATCTTTCTTTTCCATAAGGTATTTAATAGAAGCATGATCGGTGTGAACAATAATCAACAATGTAAGATCTAAATTTATCACATGCAAACACAACTGCTAGAAATTCTTTTTCAGTACTAGCATAATTTCTTTGAGCATTGTATAGAGTTTTACTAGCATAAGGCATAACATTTAATTTCTTATCAACTCTTTGTCCTAGAACATCACCAACAGCGTAATCACTAGCATCACACATGATTTCAAAAGGCAAGTTCCAATCAGGGGGTTGAACAATAGTGCAGAAGTTAAGGCTTTCTTGAGTGTTTCAAAGGCTTCTACACAATCATCATAAAAAACAAATGGAACATCTTTTTGCAAGATATTAATAAGAGGCCTAGAAATTTTAGAGAAGTCTTTAATAAACCTCCAAGGAAACTTATTATACCTCTAATATCTTTAGGACATGGCATTTTCTCAATTGCACCAACTTTAGCTTTATCCACTTCAATGCCTCGTTCAAAAATTTTATGTCCCAAGACAACACCTTCATTCACCATAAAGTGACACTTTTCCCAATTCAAGACAAGATTAGTTTGTTTACATCTCTGCAAAACTCGATCAAGGTTGCTTAACTAATCATCAAAAGAAGTTCCATAAACAAAAAAATCATCCATGAAAACCACAACAATCTTTTCAAAAAAGTCAGAGAATATAGCAGCCATACATCTTTGAAAGGTAGCAAATGCATTGCATAAACCAAAAGGCATACGTCTATAAGCATAAGTTCCAAAAGGACGAGTAAAGGTGGTTTTCTCCTAGTCATATTGTGATACATGTATTTGAGAGAAACCAGAATATCCATCAAAAAAGCAAAAGTGTGTATGCTTAGACAATCTTACTAACATTTGATCAATAAAAGGTATGGGGTAATGATCTTTTCTAGTGGATTTCATTTAACTTTCTAAAATCAATTACCATCCTATAATCAGTTACAATTGTTTGTGGAATTAGTTCATTTTTATCATTAGGGACAACAGTAATGCCTCATTTCTTAGGGACACATTGAACGAGACTTACCATCTACTATCAGCTAAGGGATAGACTATACCTGCTTCCAGAAGCTTTAATATTTCAATTCTTACGACCTCATTCATCTTAGGATTTAATCGTCGTTGATGATCGACAACTGGTTTAGCATCAGGCTCCATATTAATTTGTGCTGACATAGAGTGGGACTAAAGCTCTTAAGATCATCAAGAGTATATCCAATAGCAGCACGGTGCTTCCTCGAAGTTTTTAATAATCTCTTTTCTTCATGCTCTGAAAGGTTAGCACTAATAATAACATGATATATCTTCTTTTCATCAAGATAAGCATATTTCACTGTATCGGGCAATTGTTTTAATTCAAACACAGGATCACCTTTAGGTGGAGGAGGACCTCCAAGAGTTTCAACAGGCAAATTGTGCTTAAGAATAGGTGGTTGATCAAAGAACATCTTATCTATTTCATTCAAGTGCATATCATTTTGATGGTCTAGCAAATATTTTTCTAACAGATCAGTACGAGGTACGGCAATAGAAGCAAGACCAATAATTTCATCTTTACTAGACGATTCCTTGTCATGACATTGTCTACGAAACTTAGATAAATTAAACTCATGAGAAATATTACCAAAGTTAACAATGGCAGTTTCTTTAGCGCAATCAATCTTAGCACTAACAGTGTTCAAGAAAGGTCTACTGAATATTATGGGACAAAAAACATCTTGTGGACAACTAAGAACTAGAAAATCAGTCAGGTATTTTATTTTTCCACACAAGACTTTAACATCTCTAACAATCCCAAGTGGTGTAATAGTATATCTATTCGCAAGCTTAGTAGTAACATCAATATCCTCTATTTCAGCAGGTGCAATATCGTTCATAATTTTCTGATATAAGGTAAACGGGATAGCACTCACACTAGCACCCAAATCACATAAGCCATGATAACAATGATCTCCTATATTAACTGAGACAGCAGGCATGCCAACAACAGGTTTATTCTTATCTTCAGTATCAGGCTCAACAATTATAGAGGCTTCACCACAAAAGTAAACAACATGCCCATCTATATTATTGATCAAGAGATCTTTAACCATAGCAAAGTTAGGTTTAACTCTAATTTGTTCAGAGGGTCTAGGTGCTCTAATATTACTTTTTTTAACCACGGGTGAAACCTTAGCATGTTCCTTTATATCCTAACAGGGAAAGGTGATTTCTCAATATAAACAATAGGAACAATTGGATCAACATTGTAAATGATAGTTTCATCTTTAACTATAACGGGCTCCTCAATCTTTTCTTTACAGGGGGTGATATTTGAACCACTTCTCTTTACTGAGGTCAACATGAGTAGCAAATGATTCACAAAAAGAGGATACTATCTCAGAGTCAAGTCCATATTTAGTGCTAAACTTGTGAAAATTTAGTGCTAAACTTATGAAAAGCATCGGTATCCATAAAATATTTAACACAATCAAACTCAAGTATTATACCTGACTCATTACCTTTGTCAAGTTCCCAATCTTTAGAGTTGCGTTTAATTCTTTCTAGAAGATCACATCTGAATTCAATAGTTTTCTTCATAAAGGAGACAGTTGGAAAAGAATCGAGCATGGTTTGATCATCATGAGAAAGCCGAGCATAAAATTTTTGTAAGATATTTTCTTTTGGGAGCTCATGATTGGGGCTTGTGTACATCATGTACTTAAGCCTCCCCAAGCTTGAGTAATGCTTTCTCCTTCACGAGGTGAAAAATTATATATATAATTCCGATCATGATGAACTAGATGCATAGGATAAAACTTTTGATGAAATTTCAATTTAAATCGGTTCAAATCACACGTTCCAATATCATCACGTAGCATATACCATGTCAATGCCTTTCCCTTCAAAGATAAAGGGAAAACCTTCTTCTTAACTTCATCTCCGGGTAAACCTGCAAGCTTAAATAATCCACAAACTTCATCCGCATAGATTAGGTGCATATTAGGATGAAGCGTTCCATCTCCTACATAAGGATTAGCTAGCAGTTTCTCTATCATACCCGAAGGAATCTCGTAATAATATTTTCAGTAGGTGCAGTAGGTTGAGGAGCAACTCTTTGTGCTTCCGGTTGAGGTGAAGATACCCCGAACAAACCCCTCAAATGATTATTTTCCATAGTAACAAGTAACAGTAAATTTCAGTATGTAATATAAATGTTTCCTTACCAAATTCCACTTACTAGAGGAACTTCACTCCCCGGCAACGATGCCGGAAAAGAGCCTTGATGACCCACACGTATAGGGGATCAATCATAGTCCTTTCTATAAGTAAGAGTGCCAAACCGAACAAGGAGCAGAAGGAACTGACAAGCGGTTTTCAACAAGGTATTTTCTGCAAGCACTCAAATTACCGATAACGAGTAGTTTGATAGCAAGATAATTTGTAACAAGTGAAAAGTAGCAATAGTAACTAAGGTGCAGCAAGGTAGCCCAATCCTTTTCCTTATAAAGGACAGGACGAAACGATCTCTTATAATAAGCTAAGCGTTCTTGAGGACTCACGGGAATCTCATCTAGTCACTTTCATCATGTTCGTTTGATTCGCGTTCGCTACTGATATATGTGGGTGGACCGATGCTTGGGTGCTGTTCTTACTTGAACAAGCCTCCCACTTATGATTAACCCCTCTTGCAAGCATCCGCAAATACTAAAGAAGAATTAAGATAAATCTATACATAGCATTAAACATATGGATCCAAATCAGCCTCTTGCGGAATAGCGCATAAACTAGGGTTTAAACTTCTGTCACTCTAGCAACCCATCATCTAACTACTACTCCACAATGCATTCCCTTAGGCCCAAAATGATGAAGTATCTTGTAGTCGACGTTCACATAACACCACTAAGGGAATCAACAACATACATATCATCAAAATATCGAATGAATACCCAATTCACATGATTACTTATGACAAGACTTTTCCCATGTCCTCAAGAACAAAAGTCACTACTCACACATCATATTCATGTCCAAGATCAGAGGGGTATTGAATATCATAATGGATTTGAACATATGATCTTCCACCCAATAAACCAACTAGCATCAACTACAATATGTAATCAACACTACTAGCAACTCACACGTACCAATCTGAGGTTTTGGTACAAAGATTGAATACAAGAGATGAACAAGGGTTTGAGATGAGATGGTGCTGGTGAAGATGTTCATGAAGATTGGTCCTCTCACGATGAGAGGGTTGTTGGTGATGACGATGGCTTCGACTTCCCCCTCCTTGAGGGAGTGTCCTCGGCGGAATCGCTCCGCCGAAGAGCAAAAGTGCCCCTGCCCAAGTTCCGCTTCAAGACGGCGGCGCTCCATCCCGAAAGTACTCCCCTTATATTTCTCTAGGGCAAATGAGCTTATATACCAAAAGATGGGCACCGGAGGCTGGCCAGCGGTCCCACAAGCTACCAGGGCGCGCCCTGGGGGTGGGCGCGCCCTAGTGCCTCGTGGGCACCTGGGTGGCCCCCTCTGGTACTTCTTTGCTCCAATATTTTTTATTTATTCCAAAATCAATCTCCGTGAAATTTCAACTCATTTGGAGATGTGCAGAATAGACATCTCTAACATAGATTTTTCAAGTCCAGAATTCCAGGTGCCAGCAATCTCCCTCTTCATGTAAATCTTGCATATTAAGATAGAAAGGGCATTAGAATTTCTCCATAAAGTGTTATATTGATTAAAGCACTATAAATAACAGTAGGAAAACATGATGCAAAATGGACGTATCAGTTAGCGACCCACGAGATTCGACCGGGATAGCAGAGACTTGGCACGGTAATAACGCTGAGGTGTGCGGTAAGCACGGGCTACATTAACAGACCAAGAAATTAGTGGTCAGATATATGGTCATACAAATTGTGCAGATAGTGTTGAAATTGTGTCGTGAGTGCCAGCTACAAGTTGGTGACTATATCTATCAAGTTTGACGCATCAAATATTGACTATGGACAATCTGAGAACGTGTTGGAAAATTTGAATGTCAAAATCTTGAAAAGTAATTGATCGTATATTCTGTGATATTTTGTGCACATGGTAAGTATGATTTACCTATGTAGAAGGAGACAAGGTGCTATAGCTGTGGGGCATGTTAAAGACTATTCAGAATAAATGTGAGACAACTGTGAATTTGAATTGAGATGGCTAAAGAGCAACGTAAAGTTCCTTCAAATTCAGACATGCAGTTAATAATAGCAAGGACGGTGATTTGAAAATTCTTGTTGTGGCAATATGCAAGTTGTCCACTTTCACGTAAATCATGGAAGATGCTAACATGATGACAATATAACATCGTTGACAGATTTGATGACTCTATGGTCGGTGTATGATGGTGTTGGATGGATACTTCAGAGATTGGGAACACCAAACAAGAGTGAAGACACACTCGGGATATTAGGAACACAAAACAAGAGTGCAAACAAACTCAATTGTTGTGGCTGCTTTGAATGTCACTGAGAAAAAGAAGCGACTATGTTGTAGGTCAAGTCATGTGAAGTCAAGAAAGTAGCAGTGGAGCTCATGATTGATGGTCAAAGTTTAAGTAACACCGAGATTCACGCATGAAGAGTACATATTCGTCAAGGGGAAGTGTATTTATGAATTGTGTTACAATTAAACTTGTAATTTGAAAAAGATAACGTGTTTGAGTCGGGCAGTGTAATCCCGTCTTATTATATAAAGGCGTCATGGGGTAGCCAAATAGACTAGAGACAAGCTAGTAGGCTAAACAAAGATCGCGAGGCGGTACGGGCCTCCGTGGCAAGGGTGACCAGACGGACCGATCATGACGGATGGTTGAAGCATCGGTTTGATGGTCTCAACGACCTTATCGTTGGTTGTGCAGCCATGCTTGGCAAGGATGAACGAACCGATTATGGCGGATGGTCGAAGTGTTGATTTGACGGCCTCAACGGACTTATCATCGGTTGTGTGGTCATGCTTGGCATGGGTGACCAATTTGGTCGTGACACATGGTCGAAGCGTCGGTTTGCTGGCCTCAATGGACTTATCGTTGGTTGTGCAATCATGCTATAAAGATGTAGCTATGTTGTCTTGCAGGTGTAACCATGTTGATGAACCTTGTTAAAAATTCACAATGTCATTTTCATGAATATGTGACTGTTTATCCTTGATGGATCGACACAATTTGGATATCTCAATAGATTGATGTATGTCTCAAATTATTATAACACAAGTAGATAAAAACAAATAGATTTGCACATGCAGTAATAGTCTCATCTATACTTTATATTTGTTTACTTTACTAATGATAAACTTTGTTAAATAAAATATAATTTATATATCTAAAAGAGTGAAACAATAATTTATCTCAACCTTATAATTAGGAATGGGATAATGCTAACCTCAATATGCAACCATGCATGAGAAAAGCTCCACCACCACATGCAACGATGCAAGGAAAAATAGTTTCATTCTATTGTTCTACTTATATTCAACAAACGTTTTACTAATTTACACAATCAAATATAATAAGTCCTGTGTGTTTTTAATTTTAATTAACGTGTTATTAATTTAAATATTTGTATTTCACACAATCAAATCTTATGAAAAATAGAATTTTTAACTTATTCCTGCAGTAACTCGCGAGGTATTTATCTAGTTAATTGAAATAGAGTTATTTGGAAGTGGCTAGACATCTCCCCACGTAAACAAAAGTAAATTTTAGATCTAGGTCAAACAAGATTTCTTTTTACTGAATGAGGTCTGAGAGCACCTACAGCCGGGCGCCTCAAAACCGTCTTAATCGCCCTGGCGGACCTTCCGGTCACCAAATTTCAATCCAGGCGAGCGCCTCAAACAGGTCAAATGCCCAAGCTGACCGACACCCCTCATATCCAGCCTAAATATGAAACGGATATGGAATGTCCGGGCACACTCGTGAACGTTATGGCCCAAAATGACTCCACTCCAGCCCCACGAAATATATGACGAAAAATATATGACGATCGACGAGCAAATCCTAATCAAACTCAGTCCGTACTCACTCCACCTCTTCAGTTCTCCCCCAAACCACTTCATCTTCCCCCGCCCATCATTTTCGACGGTGAATCTGACCTATCAAAGGAGGAGCTAGCGCTCCGCGTTGCCTTCGTCCGTCATGTTCGACGGTGAATCCGACCCATCGGAGGAGGAGCTAGCGCTCCGCATTGCCCTCCGCTGGTCGCTGCTGGATTGGGGTGACAGCTCTTTCGGGGCGTCGACGACTGGCTGGGTGGGCAGCAGCAACATCAGCTCAGTGGCGCCCCGCGCTCGTCTGACATGGGTCCTGCCAAGTACAACTAGTTGATTTTTAATACTGTTAGCGATGAATTTGCGCGACATCTTTCGTATTGAAGTATCGAACTATGTTATCTATGCCGGATTGCAACATCTTTTGTATCGAATTATCGAACTATGTTATCTATGCCGGATTGCTATGTGCTATGTTGAAGTACGTAGAAATTGTAGAAATTGAACAGGAGAAATGATGTCCGTCCGGTCACCTTCAGCAGACGCGTCCGGGCGCAGGAGTATAGGGATTCAAATTAGGTGACCGCGGCTGATGCTCTGACAAGGAGTACTACATCATTTATTTGGTGAAATTTGTAAATTATCGTTCACACTCAGGCCTCACATCTCAAACGGTAAACAATTAGCAAAACAGAGACAAAATTCTCGAAGTATATTAGCTTACGATTAACCAAGAGGCGAGATGCAAGCTACTACACAATACTCGGTATATAAATTAGCTTCAGCTTAGAGGCGCTCGAGCTCCGGGTTGTACACATCGCTGGGCTGCGGAACCTGCTTGTGCGGCAGCGGCTTCACCCCCTCCGCCGCCGTCTTCTCCTTCTCTTCCTCCTTCTCCAGCTTCGCTGCGCCGCCCCCACCGCTAACGACGTCGTCGCCTCCGCCTCGTTGCTTCTCCGCCGTGTCTGCACCCAGGAACTCGCGTGGCGCGCCACGGTGGGCAGCCGTGCCGTCGACCTCGCTTGCCTTCGCCTGCTGCTCCATGGCTGCACGCGTCCTGTATCGGTACGCAAAGGGCGTGTGTTACTTGCGTGTCTCTCACCGGCCGATTCCTCGACCGCTGTTTTGTAAGTGCGCATGCGCGCACTGTATGCCCGTGCTACGTGTGCAAGCATGCGAGCGCTTCGGCGGCCGCTGCGCCACGTCGGAAGGGTACGTGTACAGTGACCATCTGTCCTTGTCTCTCGGGACGGGGACGTAAGTGTGTATAATTTCCGAGCCAGTTTCACTTCCGTCTGATCAAGAAAAAATCATAAAAAGTTAAAAAAAATCATGATAGATAGTTTAGGAAAAATATCCTGTGCTCCAGGATAACCTAAGGACAGACGCTGATATCAACCGCTTGTTTCCCCTTCCCTGCGCTCCCCCGCGCCGGTAGCCACTCCGGCTCCGGCGGCCACCCCCCTCCCGGCGCCCATGGCGAGCCGCGTCCAACTCTCTGGCTCCACCTCCGTTTGTTCGTCTCCCTCGGCCGCTCCCGGCTCCGCTCGGCCTCCTCTGCCTCGGGCTTCGCCGCCCCCCGGCTCCGTTCCATGGTCGTGGTCCCTCCGCCGCCTCCCGCGCCTGGCCCGGAGGATGGGGGTGCGCCTTGGCAGCGGGTTCGTGGCCGGAAGGACCGCCGGCCGCCGGCCGTTCGCCCGCAAGGCGGTGGTTTTCTGCCGTCTCAGTCCCGGAGTTCGACCCTTCCGGTGGAGCTCCATGGTTGCTGCTACAATTGTGGCGAAGATGACGGCCATATCTCCCGCAACTGCCCCAATCCAACCAAGTGCGTCCATTGTGGCGGATTCAACCACATCTCCCGCGGCTGCACGCGTCCCCACCCTCGAAGCTCGTCGCCAGTGGAGGCCCGTCCGTCACCTGCGTTGCGCCCCCGCCCTCCTTCCCCGGCCGTGGCTGACCTTCAGTTCCCGCCGCTCCCCTCGCGCATCCCCTCGCCCCCGGCACGGCTCCCTCCGCCGCCGCCGGGGACCGTCCGCGTGGGTCTGCTGTGGAGCCAGGTTGTCCGTGCCGAGTCGTCTGGCAGTGTTGCGGGACCGGTGTTCTCTGTGTCGTTCGCCCCGGCGGCCTCTCTGGTGCCCCCGGTGGCTTCGCGGTACGTGGCGGACGACCAGATGGACTGCTGCTTCTTGGAGGCTGGGCCCGACATTCGCGTCCTGGAGGAGGAGCTCTCTCGCGCGGTCGTGGTCATCGTCGTGGGATCCCGGCAGGCGGCGGACCTCGCCGCGGCAGCTGCGGCAATCGTGGAGAAATTCGAGCTCAGGCCCCTGGACATGTCTATCAGGAGCTACTACCCGCAGGATTTCCTTGTGCTCTGCCATTCTGTGGAGCTTAGGAACCGGATTCTTCGCCGGGGCCGGGCTGGCACGCCTCTGTTTGATCTGCTTTTCTCACCCTGGTCTCGTCTCTCCGGTGCCACTGGCATTTCCATGCCGTTCTTCGTGTCGTTGATCCTCCATGCGGTCCCGGCCAACTCGTGAACAAGGCGCACGGCGGACACTCTCCTGCTCGGCCTGGGGCTTGTCGTCAAGGTTGCGGAGGCCACAGAATCGAGGCGCGACATGGCATGCTTTAGGGTGTGGCTCCGCACCGATCACCCTGCGCGTATCCCTGATCGGCGAATCCTTGTCGTCGAGGAGCCGGGCCGCAGGAGTGAACGTTCCCATCGCTCGGACTCTGAGGTGGATGCACTCTGGTACCCGGTTGCCATCACCCACGAGGCAGCTGTTCGTCTCGGGCCTCCGATGGATGTTCTCCCACCGCCGCCGCTGCCCCCCTCGCCGCCCTCGAAAGACGACCGTGATGATGCTCGGGGTGGCGGTCGGGGTGGTACTGGTGCACCTGGAGCTGGTTTCGACCATCGCGCTCCGTCGTCCTCGCCTAGGTCGCCGGCCGGCTCCTCGGCGGCGTCGGCCCCGTCGCCGGCAAATCAGCGGAACGTTCAAACTGGTGCCTTGCCCAGTCAATGTGGGCCAGTGGAAAGCCTGGGCGCGGACACGATCGGATCAGCTGCCGCAGTCTGGCTGTCAGCCTCAGTCGGCTCGTCAGAAGCGGACAGCGTTGGTGCGGTTCTCGAGGTTGGAACGCAGGAGATTGGCTCCCCCTCGACCTAGGCCCGCGTTCGATGGAAAGCAGGGTTGGCCCACGCGGCTCGTTGTCGCTCCCGCGTTCTGGCCATGGCTCTATGGTTCGGTGCGGGGGGCTGGCACGTTCAGAACCATCCACGGGCCCCCCTGCGCTGCCTGGCAACTTTGCGGCCCCATCGCCCTCGATCAGGATTTGGGATTGGGCTTTGTCCGTTCCGGCAGGACTGCATGGCTCGGTCCAAGTGATTCTCCCGTGCCCCGAGACAAAAAGTGACCATTGGGCCAGTTGCTCGTTGGATGGCTCAATCGATTCGGGGGGAGCAACCCCTTCGCCGTTGGGACCCGCAAGACATGCAGATGTGACGCAGCCATGCACGTCCAAAGAGGGTTGGTTTTTGGTCAGTCTGTCTGAACATGTCGATGCCATGTCTACCCCAGTGGTGTGAGTACAGGCTCAGCCTTCCTTCCAGGATCAGGTGGACCAGTTTTGCTCTGGGTTTGGGCAAACTCTCACCCCACTCCTCGCGCAACCACAAGCTAGAGCGGTCCCTAAGCAGCAAAGGAGGCCTAGGCAGAAGTGGCCACAAATCACTACTCCGCGCCGTAGCGTTCGGCTGGCCAAAGCGGAGCGTGGGTCTGGGGCTTCCAAGCAGCAGGCAGTTCTCATTCGGAAGCTCTGCCTCGCAAATGAAGGCAATGTGATCAGTGACGCGACACTTGAGGCCTACGTAGACTTGTTTGACAAACCGTTGATGGATTGCCACATCAAAGCGGTCCTAGCCTTGTTCGGATGGGATGCCTCTGCCTTTCCATTGTCGGGTAAGGATGAGTTGGTTGTGCAGGGCCAGTAGTTTGCTCTGCCGTGGTAGTGGTAGGCCTTCGCTATGTCGTCACAACCTCCGAAGATTCTTGTGTGGAATGTACGTGGGCTAAACTCCCCGGCTCGGCGGAGCTCGGTATACGAAGTGGTGGTTGCCTCTAGTGCAAGCATTGTGTGCCTCCAGGAGACGAAAATGGAAGTGATCATGGTGGATGTTGTTAGACAGTGTCTTGGCAATAAATTTGACGGTTTCTATATGTTCCCGCGGTGGGTACTCGTGGTGAGATTCTCCTAGCTTGGGATAGTGTGGTGGTCTCTATCTCAAATAGGCATGTCACGGCCAATACAGTCACTGGCCTTGTCACCCAAGATGGGACGCCCATGTGGTGGCTCACGGGGGTGTATGGACCCCAGGGAGATGCAGATAAGATTGAATTCATCCAAGAATTGAGGGACGTACGTGATCTGCATGCGGGTGCTTGGACAGTTGTGGGTGATTTCAACCTGCTCGTAAATCCCGAAGACAAGAACAGAGTCACGTTTAACCGCAGGATGATGGCGAGGTTTCATGCCTTCCTAAACCGGATGGAACTTAAGGAGCTTTATCCCAATGGCAGACGCTACACTTGGTCGAATGAGAGGCGGAACCCAACCATGGAGAAGATAGACCACATCTTCGTAACCAACTCCTAGGAAGATATTTTCCCTAGGAACTTGCTGACTGCCATGAGCACGGCAACATCTGACCACTGCCCTCTTTTAGTTGACCTTGATGTTGAATTCCAGATTGGACGGCGGTTCAAGTTTGAGAGCTTTTGTCCCAAAGCCGACGGGTTCATGGACACGGTGCGGGAGGCCTGGCATGCGGTCCCAGCTGAGGGAAACCCCTTTGTGGTCCTAGATAATAAGCTTCACGCCACGGCAAAAGCACTTCAAAGCTGGAGCGATAGATGGATTGGCAATGTTCGCTTGCAGCTCGCGATTGCTATGGAGGTTATTGGTAGGCTTGATGTGGCCACGGAATCGAGATCCCTCTCGGAGGAGGAACATGCCCTACGTAAGCTTCTGAAGAAAAAGTTGTTGGGGTTGTGCTCGCTCGAAAGAACTATCGCGAGGCAAAGATCACGTCTGCTATACCTCTCCGAAGGCGATGCCAATACGGAATTCTTCCAAAGGCAGGCCCGGCATAGGCAACGCAAAAATGTGATCACTGCCATGCAACACAATGGGGCAATGTACACTGGGCAGGACAATATTTCAGCTTTGGTGGATGACTACTATACTGGTCTGCTGGGGAGAGCTCCTCGTAGGGAGGTAGCGATAAACCTGGACTTGCTCGATCTTCCCTCCCTGGATCTTGCGAGCCTTGAGGAGCCATTCACGGAGTAGGAAGTGGAGAACACCATCAAGACGATGCCACTCGACAAGGCTCCTGGTCCGGACGGTTTTACGGGCAGATTTTTTGCCAACTGTTGGCACATCATCAAGGACGATTTCATGCGGGTGTTGCACCAGTTTCACTTGGGAGACTCGAGGGGCATGGCTGCCATCAACAAGGCACTCGTTACTCTCCTGCCGAAGGTAGCCGGTGCGGTGGATATAAAGGAATTCCGGCCGATCAGTTTGGTTAATGGCCCGATTAAAATTTTCGACAAGATCCTTGGCACAAGACTTGCGGTGGAACTTCCGAAGCTTGTGGGATGCCACCAAAGCGCGTTTTTCAAAGGGCATTCCCTCCACGATAACTTCATGCTCGTGCAATGCATGGCTCGACACCTTCATGCTTTACGGAGTCCTGCAGCCCTGCTCAAGCTCGACATTACTAAAGCTTTCGACTCTATTCAATGGCCATTCCTGATCAAGGTCCTGTGTCGTATGGGCTTTGGCCACAAGTGGCTGACCTGGATCTGTGGACTGCTCGATACCTCCTCCACGCGAGTCATGATAAATGGCCGCCCAGTCAAGCCAATCCTGGCGTGTCAAGGCTTCAGGCAAGGTGATCCATTGTCGCCGATGATATTCATCCTATGTATGGAGCCCCTCTTTGCGCTTTTCCAGTTTGCTCCCGAGCATTGCCTTCTTGCTCCCTTGGCTCGATCTGGCATGCAATAGCGCGGCTCAATGTTTGTGGACGATGTTGTGGTCTTCATCAAGCCAACTGAACTTGAGGCTGCAACCTGCAGCGTGATCTTGACTCTGTTTGGTCAAGCTTCTGGGTTGTCTGTCAATCTGGCCAAGAGCTTGGTTCTTCCCATTCGATGTTCTCCTGAGGAGATTGAGCTTCTATCTTCCATGCTGGGATGCCCTTTTTCCGCTTTCCCGTGCAAGTACTTGGGTCTGCCATTGACACTCCGGAAACAAAGCTCGGTGCAGCTCCAGCCGCTGGTGGATCATGTGGGCGACAGTCTGCCTCTGTGGAAGGCTGCATCTATGCCAAAAAGTGGGCGGCTCCTTCTAATCCAATCTATGCTTTGTGCAATCCCAATCCATTCCATGCTAGCGCTTGATCTACCTGCCAAAACCCTTGCGGCCCTCAACAAAATTTCCCGAGGCTTTCTGTGGTGCGGGAAGAAAGATGCCCAAGGAGGAAACTGTTCTGTCACCTGGGACGCTGTGTGCACGCCCAAGTGGGTGGGTGGCCTTGGGATCCCGAATCTTTAGTGGCTCAATAAGGCTCTGCGAGCCAGGTGGGCTTGGCTACAACATGCGGACCGAGCCCGATCATGGGCTGAGTTCAACATCCCTGTTCCGGCTGAAGCTCTAGGTTTAGTTCATGCGGCGGCACATACTACAATTGGCAATGGCAAAGCTACCCTCTTCTAGGATGCTAGATGGATGGACGGATGGAGAATTGAGGAGATTGCACCCGCAGTTCATAGCTTGATTCTGGACCAGATTGAAAGATCCAAGATTGTTGCTGATGCTCTACCCAATGATAGCTGGGTTCGGGACCTTGGCCCCAACCTCTCACCCCAAGATCTGAACGAGTTCTTGCGGTTATGGACCCTAATCTCTGGATGGCAGCTCTCGAACGATGTTGAGGATACACTTTCTTGGTCCTGGAGAAGGACGGACAATTCTCCTCTAGATCTGCCTATGCCGCTGGATTCATGGGGCGCATCGTCTCCCAGACAGCGGCTTTCACCTGGAAGTCGAAGGCGCCCTTGTGATGCCACTTTTTCACCTGGCTTGCCCTAAAGAACAGATGTTGGACCTCCGACCGGCTGGCCCGCCGTGGTTTACCTCACCAGGATTCCTGCCCACTTTGCAACCAAGATGACGAAACCATTCAGCACCTTCTTGTGGGCTGTGTGTTTTCTAAACAAGTGTGGCACTGGCTGGGTGGCCTCAAGAACAGACCTAACTTCGAGCCCCAGCACGGTGAAGGCCTTGGTGACTGGTGCCTCCGTCAGGATCGTCCATCTGCTCATCGTAGATCCACTCGCGCCAAATGCCTACTTGTCATGTGGTGCATTTGGAAGCACCGAAATGACATCGTGTTCAACGGAGCTACCCCGTCATTCACTGCGGTTTCACTTAGGATTAAGGAGGAGGGCGCTCTATGGGCTAGGTCTGGCCTTATGAGAGGCAACGCTATAGGGTTTGAGGTAGAAGATGGTGGACTGGATCGAGAGTAGTGTCTCGTGTGTATGGTGGTGTTGGTTAACCCCGGCATGTAAATTTTCAATGTAACCGTAGACTCGGGACTCTTCCTTCTTTCTTCTTTAATGAATGATACGCACACTCGTGCGTATTCAAGAAAAAAAAGGACATACGCTCCCGTGCGAGGTCTGCCACTGGATCTAGATCTAACGGTTATATAAAGATGCATAGGACCTGTACGTAGTTATCATACTTCCCGAGGTCTTTTGTAAAAAAGCGCGAGCTCTAACCCTAAATATTGAGTCTAAGATCGAACGGCTGAGGCATTCCAGAGCACCTAAGCTAGGTGCTCCCGGAGCACCAGATATTCACCCAGATAATTTGGTGTATAAGGTGCGCTCCAAATTTCATATTATTTGAACGTCTGAATAGCTCTCAGCAAATAAGACAAATTGGGTCAGAATAATACATGTAAAAGATCGTGAATGTCGCCTAAGGGGGTGAATAGATGCCTTAAAAGAATTACGGTTTAGTCTTGAGAATAAAACTAGGGTTTAATTTGTCAAGCACAAAACCTAAATCGATTAGGCTCACCTATGTGCACCAACAACTTATGCTAAACAGGATGAACAACTAGGTGATAGCAAGATATATGTCATGAAACACTATGGCTATCACAAAGTAAAGTGCATGAGTAAAGGGCTCAGGTAAGAGATAATCGAGGCACACAGAGACGACGATGTATTTCGAAATTCACACCCTTGCGAATGCTAATCTCTGTTTGGAGCGGTGTGGAGGTACAATGCTCGCCAAGAAGCCACTAGGGTCATCGTAATCTCCTCACGCCCTCGTAGAATGAAAGATGTCATTATTCCACTAACGGACCCTTGAGGGCGGTCGCCGAACCGTACAATTGGCAACCCTTGAGGGCGGCACCGAACCCGTACACTTTGACAACCCTTGGGAGCGGTCACTGGAACCCATACAAATTGCTTGCGTCAATCTCCACAATCTAATTGAAGACCCCGACGCAAGCCCGGATCTTTACACCACAATGGTTGAGCTCCGAGACCCCCCCAACCGTCTAGGGCGCCCAAGCACCCAAGAACAAGCTCTACCAAGCACCGAGGAGTAATAAGCTTCTCAACTTTTCACTTCCATGTATCACCATGGAGAACTAAAACCGATGCAACTAATGCAATGGAAAAGGCACACATAGTGCCCAAGTCCCTCACTCTCAAACCCACCAAAGCAACCAAAGCTATGGAGGAATATGAGGGGAAGAACAAGAAGGAGAACACCAAGAACTCCAAGATCTAGATCCAAGGGGTTCTCCTCACATAGAGGAGAAAGTGATTGATGAAAATGTGGATCTAGATCTCCTCTCTCCTTTCCCCTCAAAACTAGCAAGAATCCATGAAGGGACTGAGAGATAGCAAACTCGAAGAAGGTCAACAACGGTGGAAGAACACAAGCTAGAAGGATAAGGTTCAATGGGGAAGAAGACCCCCTTTTGTAGGCACCCTCAAATCCAACCATTATGCTCACAGCCTGCACACAAGTGGTACTACCTCTCCATGGAGCGGTACTACCGTTCGGGCGGTAGAACCAGGAAATAGAGCAAAGGCGAGGAACCTCGGGGTGGTAGTGCCGTCGGAGCGGTACTACCGCTCATCCCAGGGGTACTACCGCGGAGAAGCAGAACACATGAGCAGAGGAGGTAGGGCAAAGCAAAGCACGACGGCAGTACTGCAGCAGCGGTACTACCGCCCGACCGGGGCGGTACTACCGCTTATAGGCGGTACTGCCGCACTTGACTGTCGCCCTACCACCACTGAACCCGACACAAAAAACAGAACCCCCAGAATTAGCGGAAGTGTGAGTGGTACTGGAACAGCAGAAGTACCGCTTACAAGCGGTACTACCGCCCGACTGGGAATAGTACTGCCGCTTACAAGAGGTACTACCGCAAGGGTGCAACAAGCAAGCCCCTGAGCAAAACATATGCAGCAAGAAAACCAGAACTGCCATAACTTCTACATATGAGCTCCAAATTGAGCAACCTCAAGCTTGTTGGATAGATGACGACAAATACTATCCAACAGTGACAGGGATGCATGCCTATGATATAGAGGAGTAAAACCTCCATCAACAAATAATCGACATAAACTTCCACATCGAAAACATCATAGAAGATGCACATGAACTTCGTTTTTGATGAACTCGAGCTTGTCAAGAAGATGACCATAAGCTCCAAAACTCACAAAGAGAAACACCAAACAAAAACAAAAAAAATGATGCAAGGATGCAATGGTTTGAGCTCTCTACGAGCGATACGATCAAGCTACTCACTCGAGATCCCCCTTGATAGTACATCAATCGATCCTACAACCCAGTCTCCCAACTACCACCATGAGACTGGTGAAATGGAAAACCTATCAAGGGCAAAACTTTTCCTTGTACACATTCCACTTGAGCTAGATGATGAGGATCTTGACTTTCTCAAGTTGGATTATATTTCTTGATTGCATTGGCTCGATGAAGACAAATAGATTGCTCCCCATACTCCATTATGGGTGAGCCACTCTTCGGCACATCTTCACAAGTCCATTGTCACGATAATGGATGGCAAGCTTCAAGGATGATCTCTTCATGATGCTCCACTTGAACTTGCACACCACAACCTAACCCCGCATAGAACTCACATGTAGACCATGGGTTAATACACAAAGCGTAATGGACAATGATTACCATACCATGGGATCACTTGATCCCTCTCGGTACATCTTGTACGCTTTGTGTCTTGATCAACTTGATTCATTCTTTGAATTAGTCGTGATCACCCTTGTATCATGTCTTCTCTATGACCAATCCTTGGATAATTTCTTGAATAGCACCTTGATCAGCACATAAACTCCTTAAAGCCAAAACATGGACTTCAAGAAGTGCCTATGGACAAATCCTACGAATGTAACTCAAGGCAACCATTAGTCCATAGAGAATGTCATCAATTACCAAAACCACACATCGGGGCACCATGCTCGTTCAACATGCACAGTAAATTCTTTTATAGATTTTAAATTTATATATTTTACCTAGAGTTACTCAGATGTCCAAATGATTTGAAACTTTACGTGCACCTCACGCACAAAATTATCTACCATGCAAAAAAGAATGGTTTTTTTATTTTATTTTGAATTTTTTTCTTCATTACATGTACAGATGAGCCTGGGCACCGAATTACTGCTTTCGTATAATTTGCACAAACTAAGTTTACACTTAACTTATGATAACGAAAAATCTTATATATGTTTACAAGGAGAAATAACCTATTTATGAACTGGGCTGAAATTATACCAACTTTTTATTTTATTTTTACGAGAAAACTTTCGATCTATTCATCAACTTCATGGCAGTACAAAGAGCATCATAAATAAAAAACTACATCTAGATCCGCCGATCACCTAGCGACAACTGCACATATTGGAGCAAGTTGAAGGTGCCCCACTGTCATTGCCCCATCAGAGCCGGGCAAAACTTGTTGTAATAGACAATCGGAAAATCATTGTGCTAAGGCCCCACAGGGACAACACACCAGCACAATGACCGCTACCAATGAAGAACAAGAGGAATGAGAAAAAACCAGTCCATGACACAGCACGTCCCAGACAACAGACAACAATACCATCACTAGAAGAGACACAAGTGGAGAAGAGGTCTTGTCGAGAGTACCATAATACCAAGACTTAGATAGTTGCCGAGAGCACTCTCCTGTGTTTCGATCCCCCACGACATGATATACAAGAACATCCACAACCGATGGATGTCAAAGCATGACTGCAGGCTCGGCTCGAAAGGGACAAGATATTGTATAAATGCAAGCCGAGAGAGTTTCTTCGAATAGGAACCTTGAGTAGAGATCCACCATAGTAGATCAAGACGACTAGCAAGTTGGCGGGCCACCTTGCGCCACCTTTGAACAAAGATGAACCAAGGCTACACCAAGAGCACGAAGCTCCCCGTGGCACAATGGCCGCCATTGAAAGGAACTGAGCAAGCACAACAATCGGAAGTCAACATCGAGGCACCACATGGAAGGGTGGGCAGGGGAGCGGTTGTCGTTGTACAAACAGAGACAAAACGAGTATAGGTGCACTCAAGACCACGTCACTGGAGAGGTTAACAATGACAACGCAAGGGACTAACGTCATGGTCGCTCAAGTACACGATCCGAGTAGGGATTTATCCCAAAGTACACCTATACTCTGGCATATCAGGGATCAAAACAACACCATCGAAATGGAAAACGACATGAAGCGTCCACGCAGTCTCGGACATCAGCAGATGACCAACCATGACTTTCTCACAATCCCCAGCCACTCCTCCACGCGATGCATGCAACACAACCGGCAAAAGCGTCGGGGCGTGCTATACTGGACGGTCCCAAGGCGAAGCTATTCCTTTCGGCAGTGAGCCGACAAGCACCTCGGTGGGGAGGCAAGGCCATGAATGTTGACAATCCACAAGGAGTACTAGGAGGTGGGGGGCTCCAGCGCTTTTGGAGACACAATGCCACCTTTGTGGGTAACCGCACTAGGAGGCACGCCATTGATTGGACGTTAAAATAAGTCAAGGGAGTGGTAGGGACGGAACGCAAGGGTGGGGGCGACCATGGACAAATCCGATGAAGACCACCACACGTAACTAATGACTAGTCCGACATGAGAGGCTCGACCTCTTCCAACCCTCACGCAGCTAACGGGTGGAGAGGGACTAAGGGGATGGGTGGATGCAACAAAGCCGGCAACGGTGTTGGAAACCACATGCGGAGGTTCGGGGCGGGATGCAACGATCGGGTGTCAAGGGGGATGCTCAGGAGGCCATGAGCTCGGGCACCAGCGGGAACCACATGCACATCATCCAGGACGAGTGCAGGCGTGGAGCATGCACCAGCGCACTGCGACGGGGATCAAATCGGACAGCTTCAAAGACTCCGCATCAGGAGCAAGTGCTCCTAATGCGGAGTCTTGGAAGCCATCTAATTTGATCCCGCGTATGGGGGTGTCAACCTCCTGAAGAGCATGCAGCGCGCGCTGCAATGGGGATCAAATCGAAGCACTTCCAAGACTCCGTATCAGGAGCAAGTGAATTAGTGCCCAAGATTGTTAGGATGCTGACACCCCATGTGGCTTGGCGGTGCGGGAGTGGGCGGGGTGGGGGGATAATGATGCTTAAAACATTTGTTCCTTGGAGGCGAAGCAGAGTGGGGGGAGGGGTGCCGAACAGGGATAGGGAGCTTGGATTGAGGGAGAGTTGTGACCCCAGGTTAACCTCATAGGCATCATAGGCTTTCGTCGCATTTGTTGGTGATGGCAGTGGGGCTGGTGTGATTGGCCTTGGCGGCTACTGTTTTGGGGCTCCCTGGTGTCGCCTCGTGGAGCGGCACGGTAGCGAAAGTTTCTCGTTTCAAAAAAGATTGAAGGACTTTTAAAAAGATGCATTCACCATAATATAGATGCATAGAAAATGGTATATGCGTCCATGTTATGGTGAATGTATGTTCTTTTCTCAAAACAACTCATCTAATATATTAATAATATGTCGCAACGATACAAAGATGTCCAGAAGTATCACAAACTGTAAATAGGTCTAAGGACCATCTAGTTACAACTACAAGCACTTGATCGAGCTGAAGACACAAAATTGTCATCGTTTCTTTCTCCTCGGAGTCAGATAAAACTTGTTGTGGTAGACAACGGGAAGTCCTTGTGCTAAGCCCCCTAAGGACCAACGCACCAGAAAAACGACCACCATCGATGATGAGAAGTGTACATTAGAAAGTCTATACCTATAAACACACCAACAAAACAAGGGTCAGCCGAATCCTCATGGATCATCGGAGATGAGCGTCGACCGGATCCAAGTAAATCCACTCAAAGACCAACGTCGACCGTATCGAAGAAAGTCCATGAAAGATGTATCTCCATGCGCCCTTCATCAGCGCTTGCTGCATCGTCAGGGTAGGGATACGACGGGAGTTCATTAGTCTAACTCCGAGCTACGGACGCCTCGCCGCCCCAACGAACACAATAAAACTACATAAAACAAGGACGGGATTCCCCGGACGACAGGGTTCAACGAAGATGGTGAGTGTATATGGTTGGGCTGTTTTAGTTTTGATTTATTCGTTAATTAGATATATTGTAGTGCGATTTTCCTACAGTAATACTACAGTTAGCAACCAGAAATTATGGATATAAATTTAAAATATGCACTCCCATGTGGCTTCATAGTTTGGTACAACGCCTGCTCGCAGCAGCCAAACACCCTGCTGTGATAGCAGGTGGCGCCGATAAAAAAAGAAGTTAGGGAAGTGTAGCTTATACGTTTATTAGGCTGGTCATGATTAATAAACATAAAATCCAAAAGCTAACAGGTAAGCTAGTCATACTTTCTGATCGTTGAACTCTCACAACTAGGAAATTTTGTTGGGGAATGTAGCATGCAATTTCAAAAAAATTCCTATGATCACGCAAGATATATCTAGGAGATGCATAGCAACGAGAGGGGAGAGTGTGTCCACGTACCCTTGTAGACCGAAAGCGGAAGCATTTAGTTAACACGATTGATGTAGTCAAACGTCTTCGCGATCCAACTGATCCAAGTACCGAACGTACGGCACCTCCATGTTCAGCACATGTTCAGCTCAATGACGTCCCTTGAACTCCTGATCCAGCGGACGGTCAAGGGAGAGTTCCATCAGCACAACGGCGTGGCGATGGTGTTGATGATGTGATCCGCGCAGGGCTTCGCCTAAGCACGACGATGCTATGGCCGAGGTGGTAAACTATGGAGGGGGGCACCACACACGGCAAACTACAATGGATGTACCTTTGGGGTGCCCCTACCGACGTATATAAAAGGAAGGAGGGAGGAGGTGAGCGGCCTAGAGGGGGGCGCGCCAAGGGGTAAGTCCTACTAGGACTCCCTAGTCCTAGTAGGATTCCCTTTCCTTTCTGGAGTAGGAGAAGGGGGAAGGGAGAGAGAGAAGGAGAAGGAAAGGGGGGGGGGGCGCCCCCTCCCCTAGTCCAATTCGGTTTGGCTAGGGGGGCACGTGCCACCTCCTGGCCGCCGGCCTCCTCTTTCCACTAAGGCCCATGAAGGCTCAATACTCTCCCGGGGGTTCTCGTAACCTCCCAGTACTCCGGAAAAATGTCCGAACCTATCCGAAACCTTTCCGGTTGTAACACCCCGGATGTAACTTTCCATCTTTGTAACTCCAACCCTTGCCATTTTCGGCTATGTGCTATGATATTCCCTCCGTGGTTGGGTTTTGTTTTTCGTTTTGCATTTTGTTCATGTCATGCATCTCATATCATGTCATCATGTGCATCTCATTGGCATATGCGTTCGTCTCATGCATCCGAGCATTTTCCCCGTTGTCCGTTTTGCAATCCGACACTCCCACGTGCACCGGCGCACCCCTCTTGTATATTTTTGTGTGCGGGTGTTGAACGTTCTCGGAATGGACCGAGCCTTGCCAAGTGGCCCTGGTATAGCACCGGTAGACCACCTGTCAAGTTTCGGGTCATTTGGAGCTCGTTTGGTACTCCAATGGTTAACCGCATAACCGCTAAGGCCTCTTTTGAGTTGCAGCCCAACACCCCTCCAAAACAGCCCAATAACCCATCTAAGTCACTTCCTTGCTCTCCGTCGTCGGATCACGATCGTGTGGGCGAAAACCGCACCTCATTTGGACACTCCTACCTTCTTCTACCTATAAAAACACCCCTCCCCCCGAAATCCGGGATCATTTCCTACCCTAACCCTAGCCCCGCTCCTCTCCGCGCCGCCGGACACGTCCGGACGGAGCCGGATGCGTCTGCCCGCCGCTCCCGGCGAACCAGGAGCCGCCACGTGGCGCCGCCGCGCCCACTTCGCCGCC
>NC_041389.1:146167128-146289605 GCF_002162155.2 Triticum dicoccoides | reverse complement strand
GCTCCCGCCGCCTCGGGCGCCGCCACCTCCGCCAGCCACCCGCCGCCGCCCGCGTCGGATCCGGGCCGGCGCCGCCCGGATCCGGTCGGGACTCCCTTCCCCGGCCCTCCTTCCTCCTCTCCGGCGCCTCTCCGGCGAGCCGCGCCGCCGCCTCGGTTCGCGCGACGAACCCTAGGTTGACTTTCCCCGACCCCCGAAATCAACTAAGTCTTTTTCTGTCAGTATTTTGTTGCATGTTCATCGTGTTATAACTTTGCACCCGTTGCTCCGTTTTGGGCGTGTAGCATACCGAATTGTTCGTCTCGATGAGTAAATCATTTAATCGCATTGCATCATTTTCATTTGAGCTCATCTTGATGCCCGAAATGCTGTTGGAAGAGGGCTATATTATGTTAGTTTTTGTTTCTTAACAGAACATGCACTTTTGTCATTTTTGCCATGATTGATGTGTGCATCTTATAAATTTGAGCCCTACATATGTTTTGATATATGCCATGCCAGATTTACAGGGGTGTATGCCATGTATTTTTGTGATCAATGTGGTGACTAGCACAAGCATGCAAACTAGGCCTCGTGATGTTGCTGATTTTAGTCCCTGTTCTGCTGTTATTTTTATGCCATGTAAACTTGATGCTACAGAGAGATCCATGCATATTTTGAGATACTTCAGTAAAGATGTTTTGAACATATGGTTATGATCTATCCATCCATGCCCCTGTTTGAAATTATGGAGTAGTCTAGCATGTCCTTTTCGTGCTCTACTTTTGCTACAAAATGTTTCCTGGCAGATTGTTTACATGTTATTCAATTTTGCCAAGGTTGTTGTAGTTGATCCGTATATGCTATGATGTTGTTCTTGCCATGTACAGCTTCTATGCCATGTCTTCTTGATGGATGTATGCTTAGTTTATCATGAAATGCTCTGTAGTGAGTGCATCGAGCTCACGAAGGTGCCTTCATAATTCTGTCAATGCCATGCCCAGTTTGCTGAATCTGTTAACGAAACTTGCTATGTTTACATGGATGCCATCATTTCTTCTGGTCCTTTTTGGCTCATGGTCAGTAAGGGACTTTTGTTCTATGCTTTGAGTAGAATCATCTCATGCCCTGTTTTTCTATTATAAGTTCCTGTAGCATGTTGATAACTAGCTCTGAACATTGCTTCGTGATGCTGTTTATGCCATGTCCAACCTGATATTTTTTGCACTTTCACCATGCTTGTTTGAACCTGTTATGATGTGATTTAGCCGTAGCTAAGTGTTCCTATTTTGTTAAACATCTCCTGTAGATCACTGCCATATGTTTTGTTTTTATGTTGGGGTGCTGTAGCATAGTTTCTTGTTGCATGCTAAGTAGCATCGTGCTGTTAATCGCAGATTTGTGTCATTCTTGTTTTGCTTGCCATTTGCAAACCGTGCATCCGATTCCGGTGATCTTTATATAGATTTCAACCGAAATCATCTCATCTTTCCAGAGGTATACTTGCTTTGCCAAGTTGATGCCTGGTTCATCATTTCCCTTTCGGAGCACGCATATACATTGCGTATCACATCTCGCATATCATGTCATGTATTGCATCATGTTGCTTGTGCATTGCACCGTGATTTATTGTGGTTCCTTTGATTGTGTTCTTGCTTTGGGTAGAGCCGGGAGACGAGTACGTGCACGAGGAACCTGTTGAGTACGCTAACGAGGATCAAGCCTTGGACAACTCTGAGAACTTTGCAGGCAAGATGACCATACCCTCGATATCACTTCTATCTTTGCTTTGCTAGTTGCTCGCTCTTTCGCTATGTTAGCTCTACCTGCCATTGTTTATCATGCCTCCCTATTGCCATGTCAAACCTATAACCATCCTGTCCTAGCAAACCGTTGTTTGGCTATGTCACCGCTTTTGCTCAGCCCCTCTTATAGCGTTGCTAGTTGCAGGTGAAGATGAAGTTTGTTTCTGGTCGGAACATGGATATTTTGGGATATCACAATATCTCTGGTTTAATTAATGCACCTTATATATTTGGTAAAGGGTGGAAGGCTCGGCCTTATGCCTGGTGACTTGTTCCACTCTTGCCGCCCTAGTTTCCGTCATACCGGTGTTATGTTCCTTGATTTTGCGTTCCTTACGCGGTTGGGTGATTTATGGGACCCCCTTGACAGTTCGCTTTGAATAAAACTCCTCCAGCAAGGCCCAACCTTGGTTTTACCATTTGCCACCTAAGCCTTTTTCCCTTGGGTTTTCGCGAGCCCGAGGGTCATCTTTATTTTAAACCCCCCCCCGGGCCAGTGCTCCTTCGAGTGTTGGTATGAAACGGGAAGACTGCGGGGCCACGGCGGGGCAACTCGAGGGATGGTTTTACTCGTAGGCTGACCTATCCGGATGTGCCCTGAGAACGAGATATGTGCAGCTCCTATCGGGATTTGTCGGCACAATCGGGCGGCTTTGCTGGTCTTGTTTTACCATTGTCGAAATGTCTTGCGAACCGGGATTCCGAGACTGATCGGGTCTTCCCGGGAGAAGGTTTATCCTTCGTTGACCGTGAGAGCTTATGATGGGCTAAGTTGGGACACCCCTGTAGGGTATATTATCTTTCGAAAGCCGTGCCCGCGGTTATGAGGCAGATGGGAATTTGTTAATGTCCGGTTGTAGATAACTTGACACTTGACTTCATTAAAATGCATCAACCGTGTGTGTAGCCGTGATGGTCTCTTCTCGGCGGAGTCCGGGAAGTGAACACGGTTTGAGTTATGTATGACCGTAAGTAGTTTCAGGATCACTTCTTGATCACTTCTAGCTTCTCGACCGATGCATTGCTCCTCTTCTCGCTCTCACTTGCGTATGTTAGCCACCATATATGCTTAGTGCTTGCCGCAGCTCCACCATATTACCCCTTTCCTACTTATGAGCATAAATAGTCTTGATCTCGCGGGTGTGAGATTGCTGAGTCCCCGTGGCTCACAGATTCTACCAAAACAGATGCAGGTGCCGAGGATACCAGCGCAGATGGCGCAACTGAGCTGAAGTGGGAGTTTGATGAGGCCCTTGGTCGTTACTATGTATCGTTTCCAGATGATCAGTAGAGGAGCCCAGTCGGGACAATCGGGGATCTGTGTAGCATTTGGGGTAGTCTTCTTTTATTTTGGTTCTGTAGTCGGACCTTGAGTGTAACCTGGATGATGGATGTTTATTTATGTATTGTGTGAAGTGGCGACTGTAAGCCAACTATGTATCTCTTTCCCTTATGTATTACTTGGGTTGTGTGAAGATTACCTCACTTGCGACATTGCTTTCAATGCGGTTATGCCTCTAAGTCGTGCTTCGACACGTGGGAGATATAGCCGCATCGAGGGTGTTACAAGTTGGTAATCAGAGCCATCCCCGACTTAGGAGCCCCCTGCTTGATTGTTTGCTGGCATTGTTGAGTCTAGAACAAAAATGTTTTGAGTCTTAGGATTATATATGTCAGAGAGTAGGATTCTTTTTACTCCTCAGTCCCTTCGTCGCTCTGGTGAGGTCTCCTGACGTAGATGTTTTGACTTTCCTCTCCTCAAATTTCACTAAAAAAAATTAGGATCACGCGGGTATCTTGGAATCGTTCCGATGGTTTTGTGACGAGAACATTGTTCTTGGTGCCTCCTAACATTTAGGGGTTGTGGCAGTGTCCCAGGGAGTTGAGCTCTGAGGTGTTGTCGTCACAATTTTATCGTTGCAGTTCTGGAATACCTGAGCTTTGCCGACATCGAAAATCTCTTTTGTACAGTAGTTGGTGAGATAACCCCAATAACCCAGTACTGGGGCGAGCTCGGGAGTATTGCCATGACTCGTATAACGGATGCTTTTCGAAGGTTGAGGTACACGATTTCCGAAGGTTTCTTGGTTATGTGTTGACGGATGGATACAACTAGATGTAGGGATTGTTAGTTTGGGTGAGATATATTGCTTCCCCTGTATCCCCAACACCTGATTGCATAACCGTAAAGTTTCGGGAGTTTATAGGTGGGATTCAAGTAGCTCTAGCACTTCTTCCCGCAGATATTTGGTTTGTGATTGGGTAATCCTTACCACTTATTTGTTCCAGTTGTACCTTGTTTATTTCATTCATCAATCTCTTATCAAGTGGCTTCTCACCTTAATGGATGTGTGATGTTAGCTTTGGGAATTCATTCGTTCATCCTTGTTCGAATGTTTATTGTGAAGACTATATGTTGCAATTTCTATCCGTTGATTCAACTTGTCTATTTGTCTATCAAGATGCTAACGGATGTCACCCTCTTCAGGATGGCTCCGCCAACGCGTCAGAATCCGGAACGCAGTGATGGGAGTCAGGCGAACCCTCCACCTCCACCTCCGCCTCCGGAGGCATGGCAAGCTTTGATGGCAGCCTCAAACGCCCATGCTCAGATGATGATCCAGCTCATGCAAGAGCGCAACCAAGGCCAAGGCAACCAAGGGAATCAAGGTCAAGGGCAGCTCAATCATCAGCCTCAGTTTCCTACCCTCAACCAATTCCTTGCAAATCAGCCGAAGTCTTTCACCTACTGTGTCGAGGCCACAAACACCGACGATTGGCTCGTGGATATCAACAAGCATTTCGAATGTAGCAATGTCAGGCCTGAGGACTATGTCAAGTTTACTTCTTTTCAGCTCAAGGATCAAGCAGCTGGTTGGTTCCAGCAATACAAGGATTCCAGAGGAGGTCGAGTGATTACTTGGACTTACTTTTGTCGGGACTTTAAAGCTCACCACATTCCTACCAGTGTTGTTGAGAGCAAGCGTGAGGAGTTCCGCAATCTCAAGCAAGGCAACATGTCAGTGTACGAATACAACAAGCAGTTTCAGAAACTTGCTCGCTTCGCTAAACAAGACGTTCCTGGTGAATAGAGTATGATCTATCAATTCAGAGGTGGCCTTAGAGAGGATCTGCAGTTAGCTCTTGTTCTTGTTGAGCCTACTCAGTTTGATCAATTCTACAATATGGCCCTCAAGCAAGAAGGTGCTCAGCTAAAGTGTGAGGCTTCTAAGAAGAGAATCAGGGTGCAGTTCAGTCTTCTTCCTCTCAAGTGGCAGCTAAGCAGCAAAAGTTCTACCTTCCTCCTCCTCCGTTTCGTCAGCCTTACCAACAGAAGAACTCAAGTGGTCGTGGATCTTCCCACCCGCCCAACCCAGGCTATCAGAACAAGTCTCAGTCTCAAGCTCCAAGGTCAAATGCTCCTTATCACCGTCCGCTCTCAGAAGTGACTTGCAACAAGTGCCAGCAGAAAGGTCACTACGCGAACAAATGCTTCAATCAAAGGCGCCTTCCTCCTCCTCCTCCCGTGAGGTCTTCAAGCAATGCAGTGGTCAAGCATAATCCAAAGTCTGCAAAGGTGAACATGATGAATGCAGCGCAAGCAGAGGATTCTTCTGATGTGATAATGGGTAATCTCTCAGTTAATGATATTCCTGCAAAAGTCTTATTCGATACCGGTGCATCGCATTGTTTCATGTCAACACCGTTCTTTACCAAGCATGATTTCACTTCGGAATATTTGGATAGAACTCTAGCAATTGTTTCCCCGGGCAAGCACATGAGTTCTTGTTTGATGGTTCCAAATGTCGGTATCAAGATGGGCGACTATAGATTTCTGTCTTCTCCAGTTGTCCTTGGTGACTCGGACATTGATCTAATTCTCGGGATGGACTGGCTTTCTCAGCACAAGGCTCAGCTTGATTGTGCTGCCAGGCAAATTCAATTGATACACCCTTCTGAGGATGTTATCATCTATTCCGCTCGTGATGAAACCATTCGGTTGTTTTCTCTCAATGAGAAGGGCGAGTTGGATGCTATTTCTCAAATTCCAGTCGTTTGTGAGTACCAAGATGTCTTTCCAGAAGAGCTTCCGGGTATGCCTCCTCATCAGCCAGTCGAGTTCGTTATCGATCTTGAGCCCGGCACTGAACCCGTTTGCAAGCGTCCATACAAGCTTGGACCCAAGGAGCTGAAGGAATTGAAGAAACAGCTCGATGAACAAGAGCGTCTGGGTTTGATCAGACCGAGTTCATCTCCATGGGGTTGTGGAGTTCTTTTTGTCCAGAAGAAGGATGGCACGGACCGACTTTGCGTCGATTACCGTCCATTGAACAAGAAGACAATCAAGAACAGTATCGACTTCCCAACATCAATGAGCTTTTCGAGCAACTCAAAGGTGCTAAAGTATTCTCCAAGCTTGACCTTCGTATGGGTTATCATCAGATTCGCATTCGTGAACAAGATATCCCCAAGACAGCATTCAGAACAAGCTATGGTTCTTATGAATATACTGTCATGTCTTCGGCCTTGTCAATGCTCCTCCAACATTCTCTCGCATGATGAACTTTATCTTCAACCCCTACACCAATGAATTCGTCCTGGTGTATCTCGATGATATTTTGGTCTTCTCCAAGAACAAGCAGGATCATGCCAAACACTTGCGATTGGTGCTCGACAAGCTCAGAGAGCATCAATTCTATGCGAAGTTTTCCAAATGTGAGTTCTGGCTTGATGAAGTTCTTTATCTTGGTCACATCATCTCCGCCAAGGGAATTGCTGTTAATCCGGTGAAGGTGTCTGCAGTTGTGAATTGGGAACCTCCTCAGAATGTCAAGCAGCTCCGCAGTTTTCTTGGTCTTGCAAGTTATTGCCGAAGATTCGTTGAGAACTTCTCTAAGATTGCAAAGCCTCTTTCCAACCTCCTCCAGAAGCATGTCAAGTATGTCTGGACGCCTGAGTGTGATGTCGCTTTCAACACCCTCAAAGAGAAGCTAGTCACATCTCCTGTCTTAACTCCTCCTGATGAATCCAAGCCATTCGAAGTGTTCTGTGATGCTTCTCTTCAAGGTCTCGGTGCTGTGTTAATGCAAGAGAAGAAAGTTGTGGCCTATACCTCTCGTCAGTTGAATCCCAACGAAAAGAACTACCCCACTCACGATCTTGAGTTGGCGGCAGTTGTCCATGCATTGATAACATGGAGACATCTCTTATTGGGAAGGCAAGTGGACATTTTCACCGATCACAAGAGCCTCAAGTATATCTTCACTCAACCAAACCTCAACCTCAGGCAAACTCGATAGGTCGAAATGATTCAAGAGTACAATCCAAGTATTGAATATACTCCTGGCAAGGCGAATGTGATTGCAGATGCACTGAGCAGAAAGGCTTATTGCACAGTCTAATTCTCAAGCCTTTCCAACCGGATCTTTGTGAAGCTTTCCGCAAGCTGAATCTTCAAGTTGTTCCTCAAGGCTTTCTTGCCAACCTAATAGTCTCTCCTACTTTGGAAGATCAAATTCGTGAGGCACAACTCCTGGATACCATGGTGAAGAAGGTGAAACGTGGTATTGACAAGGGCATTCTCAAATACAAGTGCTATCGCTTGGATGACAAAGATACTCTTTTCTTCGAGGATCGAATTGTGGTTCCTAAAGGTGATCTGAGAAAAGTCATCATGAATGAGGCACACAATTCCCTCCTATCCATTCATCCTGGAAGTACGAAGATGTACCATGACCTCAAGCAGTCATATTGGTGGACTCGAATGAAGCGAGAGATTGCTCAATTCGTGAATGAATGTGATGTCTGCAGAAGAGTGAAAGCAGAACACCAAAGACCAGCCGGTCTCCTTCAACCTCTTGCTATTCCAGAATGGAAGTTTGACCATATCGATATGGACTTCGTGACTGGTTTTCCTAAGTCCAAGCGTGGAAATGATGCTATCTTTGTTGTCATTGACAAGCTTACTAAAGTGGATCATTTTCTTCCTATCAAAGAATCTATCACAGCAGCTCAGCTGGCAGAGCTATACACCTCCAGAATTGTCTCCTTGCACGGCATTCCGCAATTGATCTCTTCAGATCGTGGTTATGATCTATCCATCCATGCCCCTGTTTGAAATTATGGAGTAGTCTAGCATGTCCTTTTCGTGCTCTACTTTTGCTACAAAATGTTTCCTGGCAGATTGTTTACATGTTATTCAATTTTGCCAAGGTTGTTGTAGTTGATCCGTATATGCTATGATGTTGTTCTTGCCATGTATAGCTTCTATGCCATGTCTTCTTGATGGATGTATGCTTAGTTTATCATGAAATGCTCTGTAGTGAGTGCATCGAGCTCACGAAGGTGCCTTCATAATTCTGTCAATGCCATGCCCAGTTTGCTGAATCTGTTAACGAAACTTAACCTTCCAATATATCAATCTTTATGTCTCGACCATTTCGAGACTCCTCATCATGTCCATGATCTTATCCGGGACTCCAAACAAACTTAAGTCATCAAAAACACATAACTCTTAATACAAATCATCATCGAACGTTAAGCGTGCGGACCCTACGGGTTCGAGAACTATGTAGACATGATCGAGACACATCTCAGATCAGTAACCAATAGCAGAACCTGGATGCTCATATTGGCTCCTACATATTCTATGAAGATCTTTTTCGGTCAAACCGCACAACAACATACGTTGTTCCCTTTGTCATCGGTATGTTATTTGCCCGAGATTCGATCGTCGGTATCATCATACCTAGTTCAATCTCGTTACTGGAAAGTCTCTTTACTCGTTCCGTAATGCTTCATACCGTAACTAACCCATTTGTCACATTGCTTGCAAGGCTTATAATGATGACCATTACCGAGAGGGCCCAGAGATACCTCTCCGATACACGGAGTGACAAATCCCAATCTTGATCTATGCCAACCCAACAAACACCTTCGGAGACACCTGTAGAGCATCTTTATAATCACCCAGTTATGTTGTGACGTTTGATAGCACACAAGGTGGTCCTTCGGTATTCCGGAGTTGCATAATCTCATAATCAGAGGAACATGTATATGTCATGAAGAAAGCAGTAGAAAAATAAAACTGTATCGATCATAATGCTAAGCTAACAGATGGATCTTGTCCATCACATCATTCTCCTAATGATGTGATCCCATTCATCAAATGACAACACATGTCTATGGTTAGGAAACATAACCATCTTTGATTGACGATCTAGTCAAGTAGAGGCATACTAGGGACACTATGTATTGTCTATGTATTCACACATGTACTAAGTTTCCGGTTAATACAATTCTAGCATGAATAATAAACATTTATCATGAAATAAGGAAATATAGATAACAACTTTATTATTGACTCTAGGGCATATTTCCTTCAGTATCCCACTTGCACTAGAGTCAATAATCTAGATTACAAAGTAATGATTCTAGCACCCATGGAGTCTTGGTGCTGATCATGTTTTGCTCGTGGAAGAGGCTTAGTCAACGGGTCTGCAACATTCAGATCCATATGTATCTGGCAAATCTCTATGTCTCCCTTTCCGACTTGATGGCAGACGGAATTGAAGTGTCTCTTGATGTGTTTGGTTCTCTTGTGAAATCTAGATTCCTTTTCCAAGGCAATTGCACTAGTATTGTCACAAAAGATTTTCATTGGATCCGATGCACGAGGTATTACACCTAGATCGGATATGAACTCCTTCATCTAGACTCCTTCATTTGCTGCTTCCGGAGCAGCTATGTACTCCGCTTCACACGTAGATCCCACCACGACGCTTTGCTTGGAACTGCACCAACTGATAGCTCCACCATTCAATATAAATAAGTATCTAGTTTCTGACTTAGAGTCATCCGGATCAGTGTCAAAGCTTGCATTAACGTAACCATTTACGACAAGCTCTTTGTCACCTCCATAAACGAGAAACATATCCTTAGTCATTTTCAGGTATTTCAGGATGTTCTTGACCGATGTCCAGTGCTCCACTCCTGGATTACTTTGGTACCTCCCTGCTATACTTATAGCAAGGCACACCAGGTGTGGTACACAGCATTGCATACATGATAGAACCTATGGCTGAAGCATAAGGAATGACTTTCATTTTCTCTCTATCTTCTGTAGTGGTCGGGCATTGAGTCTGACTCAACTTCACACCTTGTAACACAGGCAAGAACCCTTTAACTGATCCATTTTGAACTTCTTCAAAACTTTATCAAGGTATGTGCTTTGTGAAAGTCGAATTAGGCATCTTGATCTATTTCTATAGATCTTGATGCCCAATATGTAAGCAGCTTCACCAAGGTCTTTCATTAAAAAAATTCTTATTCAAGTATCCTATTATGCTATCCAGAAATTCTGTACTATTTCAAATCAACAATATGTCATCGACATATAATATTAGAAATGCTACAGAGCTCCCACTCACTTTCTTGTAAATACAGGCTTCTCCAAAAGTCTGCATAAAACCATATGCTTTGATCACATTATCAAAGCGTATATTCCAACTCCGAGAGGCTTGCACCAGTCCATAAATGGATCGCTGGAGCTTGCACACTTTGTTAGCATCCTCTGGATCGACAAAACCTTCTGGTTGCATCATATACAACTCTTCTTTAAGAAATCCATTAAGGAATGCAGTTTTGACATCCATTTGCCAAATTTCATAATCCTAAAATGCGACAATTGCTAACATGATTCAGACAGAGTTAAGCATCGCTACGGGTGAGAAGGTCTCATTGTAGTCAACTCCTTGAACTTGTCGAAAACCTTTCGCAACAAGTCAAGCTTTGTAGACAGTAACATTACTGTCAGCGTCAGTCTTCTTCTTGAAGATCCATTTATTTTCTATGGCTTGCCGATCATCGGGAAAGTCCACCAAAGTCCACACGTTGTTCTCATACATGGATCCCATCTCAAATCTCATGGCCTCAAGCCATTTTGCGGAATCTGGGCTCATCATCATTTCCTCGTAGTTCGTAGGTTCATCATGGTCTAGTAACATGACTTCTAGAATAGGATTACCATACCACTCTAGTGTGGATCATACTCTGGATGACCTGCGAGGTTCGGTAGTAACTTGATCTGAAGATTCATGATCATCATCATTAGCTTTCTCACTAATTAGTGTAGGAATCACTGGAACTGATTTCTGTGATGAACTACTTACCAATTCGGTAGAAGGTACAATTACCTCATCAAGTTCTCCTTTCCTCCCACTCACTTCTTTTGAGAGAAACTCCTTCTCTAGAAAGGATCCATTCTTAGCAACGAATATCTTGCCTTTGGATCTATGATAGAAGATGTACCCAACAGTTTCCTTTGGGTATCCTATGAAGACGCACTTCTCCGATTTGGGTTTGAGATTATCAGGTTAAAGCTTTTTCACATAAGCATCGCATCCCCAAACTTTAAGAAACGACAACTTGGGTTTCATGCCAAACCATTGTTCATATGGTGTCGTCTCAACGGATTTTGATGATGCCCTATTTAACGTGAATACAACCGTTTCTAAAGCATAACCCCAAAACGACAACGATAAATTAGTAAGAGACATCATAGATCGCACCATATCCAATAAAGTATGGTTATGACGTTCGGACACACCATTACGTTGTAATGTTCCAGGTGGCGTGAGTTGCGAAACTATTCCACATTATTTCAAATGAAGACCAAACTCGTAGCTCAAATATTCGCCTCCATGAACAGATCATAGAAACTTTATTTTCTTGTTATGATGATCGCTCTGAAATTCTTTGAACTTTTGAAACATTTCAGACTTTTGTTTCATTAAGTAGGTATACCCATATCTGCTCAAATCATCTGTGAAGGTCAGAAAATAACGATGCCCGCCACGAGCCTCAACACTCATTGGACCGCATACATCAGTATGTATTATTTCCAACAAGTCAGTAGCTCATTCCATTGTTCCGGAGAATGGAATTTTAGTCATCTTTCCCGTGAGGCATGTTTTGCAAGCACCAAGTGATTCATAATCATGTGATTCCAAAACCCCATCAGCATGGAGTTTCTTCATGCACTTTACACCAATATGACCTAAATGGTAGTGCCACAAATAAGTTGCACTATCATTATCAACTTTGCATCTTTTGGCTTCAATATTATGAACATGTGTATCACCACGATCGAGATTCAACAAAAATAAACCACTCAACAAGGGTGCATGACCATAAAAGATATTACTCATGTAAATAGAACAACCATTATTCTCTGATTTAAATGAATAACCGTCTCACATCAAACAAGATCCAGATATAATGTTCATGCTCAACGCTGGCACCAAATAATAATTATCCAGGTCTAAAACTAATCCCGAAGGTAGATGTATAGGTAGCGTGCCGACGGCGATCACATCGACGACCTTGGAACCATTTCCAACGCGCATCGTCACCTCGTCCTTAGCCAATCTTTGTCTAATATGTAGCCCCTGTTTCGAGGTGCAAATATGAGTGAGGGAGTCCTAGACTAGGGGGTGTCCGGATAGCCGAACTATCATCATTGGCCGGACTCCCAGACTATGAAGATACAAGATTGAAGACTTCGTCCCGTGTCCGGATGGGACTTTCCTTGGCATGGAAGGCAAGCTTGGCAATACGGATATTTAGATATCCTACCATTGTAACCGACTCTGCGTAACCCTAGCCCTCTCCGGTGTCTATATAAACCGGAGGGTTTTAGTCCGTAGGACGAAGAACAATCATACCATAGGCTAGCTTCTAGGGTTTAGCCTCCTTGATCTCGTGGTAGATCCACTCTTGTACTACCCATATCATAAATATCAATCAAGCAGGAGTAGGGTTTTACCTCCATCGAGAGGGCCCGAACCTGGGTAAAAACATCGTGTCCCCTGTCTCCTGCTACCATCCGCCTAGACGCACAGTTCGGGACCCCCTACCCGAGATCCTCCGGTTTTGACACCGACATTGGTGCTTTCATTGAGAGTTCCTCTGTGTCGTCGCTCATAGGCCCGATGGCTCCTTCGATCATCAAAAACAACGCGGTCCAGGGTGAGACTTTTCGCCCCGGACAGATCTTCATGTTTGGCGGCTTTGCACTGCGGGCCAATTCGTTTGGCCATCTGGAGCAGATCGAAAGCTACGCCCTTGGCCATCAGGTCAGATTTGGAAGTTTGAATTATACGACCGACATCCGCGGAGACTTGATCTTCGACGGATTCGAGCCACAGCCGATCGCGCCGCATTGTCATGATGGGCATGATCTAGCTCTGCTGCCGGACAGTGCCCTGGAGGCCGCACAAGAGTCTGCTCCGACCCTTAACTTGGAGCCGACTGCGCCGATCGAGGATGGGTGGCTAGACACCGCCTCGGGGGCTGCTACCTCTACGGCGATGGAGCCGAATACCGA
Organism: Triticum dicoccoides; assembly: GCF_002162155.2. Lineage (NCBI taxonomy): Eukaryota > Viridiplantae > Streptophyta > Magnoliopsida > Poales > Poaceae > Triticum > Triticum dicoccoides. The sequence continues at coordinate 146,276,435 of NC_041389.1, read as the reverse complement.
CCCTGTCCCTTGTGAAGCTCGTGACTCCGAGGTGCCGGACTCCTCGCCGGACTCCGAACCTCCCGCGCCCCTTACAATCGAATCTGATTGGGCGCCGATCATGGAGTTCACCGCTGCGGACATCTTTCAGCACTCGCCTTTTGGCGACATCCTGAATTCGCTAAAGTATCCCTCGTTATCTAGGGAGCCCTGGCCGGACCACGGTCAGGACGGTTGGGACGCGGACGACGAAGAAATTCAAAACCCACCCACCACCCACTTTGTAGCCACTGTCGACGACTTAACCGACATGCTAGACTTCGACTCCGAAGACATCGATGGTATGGACGACGATGCCGGAGACGACCCAGAACCAGCACCTACGGGGCACTGGAAAGCCACCTCGTCATACGACATATACATGGTGGACATCCCAAAAGATGGGAATGGCAATGGAACAACGGAGGAAGACCCCTCCAAAAAACAGCCCAAGCGCCGGCGTCAGCGACACCGTTCAAAATCCCGCCACAACAAGAATGGAGATTCCGGCACCAGAGACAATAACACCCCGGACAGTGCCGAAGACAACCCCCTCCAGCAAGATTCAGCACAGGAGGATGGAGAAGCCAGCCCTCACGAGAGAGCGGCAGACAAAGAGGTAGAGGACGATAATTACATGACTCCCTCCGGAGACGAGGCAAGCCTCGACAACGACGAATTCATCGTGCTTGAGGATCCCGTCGAACAAGAGCGTTTTAAACGCAGGCTTATGGCCACGGCAAGCAGCCTCAAGAAAAAGCAGCAATAGCTTAGAGCTGACCAAGATTTGCTAGCCGGCAGATGGACTGAAGTCCTTGCGGCCGAAGAGTACGAGCTCGAACGCCCCTCCAAAAGCTACCCCAAATGCAAGCTGCTGCCCCGATGAGAGGAGGAAGCATATAAACCTACATCACCAGCGCACAATACGGCCGACCGACCACCCCGTGGCCGCGACAGAGAGGCCTCTAGGCCCTCCACTAAAGCCGCACCCCGGCATCACTCGAAAAGTACAAAGCCACGGGGGAATGTGCCGGACTTGCGAGACATATTGGAGGATAAGGCAAGACAATCAAGATTGATCTACGGATCGCGTGGGCATCCCATGATACACGATGACAAACGTCGCGCCGGATACAACAATTCCGGCTGGGCCGAACACAGTAGACAAAGCTCGCTTGAGCTACGTCACGATATAGCCCAATACAGAGGCGTCGCACACCCACTATGCTTCACAGATGAAGTAATGGATCATCAAATCCCCGAAGGTTTCAAACCTGTGAACATTGAATCCTACGATGGCACAACAGACCCCGCGGTTTGGATCGAAGACTATCTCCTTCATATCCACACGGCCCGCGGTGATGATCTTCACGCCATCAAATACCTCCCACTCAAGCTTAAAGGACCAGCTCGGCATTGGCTTAACAGCTTGCCAGCAGAATCAATTGGGTGTTGGGAGAACCTGGAAGCCGCATTCCTTGATAACTTCCAGGGCACATATGTGCGACCACCAGACGCCGACGACCTAAGCCACATCATTCAGCAGCCAGACGAATCGGCCAGACAATTCTGGACACGGTTCTTAACCAAGAAAAATCAAATCGTCGATTGTCCAGATGCAGAGGCCCTTGTAGCCTTCAAACACAACATCCGCGACGAGTGGCTTGCCCGGCACCTAGGACAGGAAAAGCCGAAATCCATGGTAGCCCTCACATCACTCATGACCCGCTTTTGTGCAGGAGAGGACAGCTGGCTAGCCCGCAGTAACAACCTCAACAAAAATTCTGGCAGTCCGGATACCAAGGACAGCAATGGCATGTCACATCGCAATAAACACAAACGCCGCATTAACGGCGATAATAATGAAGATACGACAGTCAACGCCGGATTCAGAGGCTCCAAACCTGGTCAGCGGAGAAAGCCATTCAAAAGAACTACTCCGGGCCCGTCCAATCTGGACTGAATACTCGACCGCTCGTGCCAGATACACGGCACCCCCGAAAAGCCAGCTAATCACACCAACAGGGATTGTTGGGTATTCAAGCAGGTAGGCAAGTTAATTGCCGAAAACAATGACAAGGGGCTGCATAGCAATGACGAGGAAGAGACCCAGCCGCCGAACAATAGAGGACAGAAGAGTTGACCCCCACAAGTGCGGACGGTGAACATGATATACGCAACCCACATACCCAAAAGGGAGCGGAAGCGTGCACTCAGGGACGTATACGCGATGGAGCCAGTCGCCCCAAAGTTCAATCCATGGTCTTCCTGCCCTATCACTTTTGATCGAAGGGACCACCCCACCAGCATCCGCCATGGCGGATTCGCCGCATTGGTTCTAGACCCAATCGTCGACGGATTTCACCTCACTAGAGTCCTAATGGACGGCGGCAGCAGCCTGAACCTGCTTTATCAGGATACAGTGCGCAAGATGGGCATAGACCCCTCAAGGATTAAACCCACAAAGACGACCTTCAAAGGCGTCATACCGGGTGTAGAGGCCAATTGTACAGGCTCAGTTACACTGGAAGTGGTCTTCAGATCCCCGGATAACTTCCGAAGCGAGGAGTTAATCTTCGACATAGTTCCGTTCCGCAGCGGCTATCATGCACTGCTTGGACGAACCGCGTTTGCAAAGTTCAATGCGGTGCCGCACTATGCATACCTCAAGCTCAAGATGCCAGGCCCTCGAGGAGTCATCACGGTCAACAGAAACACTGAACGCTCTCTCCGAACGGAGGAGCATACAGCGGCTCTCGCGGCAGAAGTGCAGAGCAGCCTCTTAAGGCAATTCTCGAGTCCGGCCGTTAAGCGACCGCACACCGCCAAGCGCGCCCGGAGTAACCTACAACAAGACCACCTGGCACGTTTTGAGCACGCGTAGCAATGCGGTCCCAACCCCAGCCCTCGCAAAATTGCAAGACCAGTACTCCGCGTACATCACTACGCTCTGGAGATACCATGGGCATAGGGGGAGGGGCACGACCACGGCAGTCCCAGAGTGCGGCTCAACCACACCAGGGGCTCCCAAGTGTGCCATCCTTCTTCTTTGCTTTTTTTCTTTTTTTTCTTCTTATCCTCAGGACTCCGTTTACCAGAGGCCCTGTCCGGCAGTAGACCTGCCGAACTCACGATGCAACAGCCAGGGAAGGAGAAAAGCTACGACGAGTATCCAGGTGGTCTCCATTACGAGCATTATACCTGTCTTATACACCATTCCGCAGCCTACCCCTAGAGGGGGACATGCTAAATAGTTCCACCCCTTGCTTATCGCACTATTTGTACCGTTCGGCATTCATGACAGTATTTTTTGAATAAACGATGCATCGCTTTTTGCCTACCACTGCATTCCTTTCTTATACATATGTTCATTTATGACATGTTGCATCCGTACACTTTGGTACGGCTAAATACACCAGGGGCTTAAGTTCCCCATATTATGGTGTGATAAGTCCGAACACTTTCACAAGTGCGGCACCCCGAACTTATAGCATTATATGCATTGGCTCCGAATCATGTCTTGGGTCAGTAGTTGGGTTTGCCCGGCTCCCATGTTTTGGTACCTTACGTTCCGTTATATCGGCTAAGGTAGCGCTGGGAGAACCACTGCGATTGTGCCCCAGTTGAGCTGGGCGAGCACCTCAGTGGAGAAAGCTAAAACTGACCGTCATGATGAGGCGAGAGCCGGTCGTTGTTCGAGAGGTTTTTTTGAGTCCCTAAAGACTTATGCCGCTTAGAGCGAGGAACCGGCTTTGTCCGGCCCAGGCGTGGATAGCGCCCCGAATTTGGCCTTCCGGACACTAGGGGCTTCGCCGAAATTTAAAATTATAGAATTCTATGGCTAAGTGAGAGTGTTCAAGCATTATAAGTCTGGTTGCCTCGTTCGTTGTGTTGAGCGCCTCCCTAGATGGACCCAAAAATGGGAACAAGAGTGCTCAAGTTTATCCCGAACACCCCAGCACTCGTGGCATGGGGGCCGAAGCCAACGACTTGCCATCTCTCAGATTTGATAAATGGCCGCACAGAAGGTAATATTTTAAATTAACAAGTGTTGCTTAGTGCATATGAACGAAGTTTTCAGCGTACAGGATAACAAAATGCGAGTCTACTCAAAAATTACATCTTTGGAGCACTCATCCGCAATAATGCGGGCACCCTTCAGGACACCCTTATAATACATCTCGGGCGTGCGATACTCCTTGCCCGACGGTGGTGCGTCCGTCACAAGCTTCTCAGCGTCCATCCTGCCCCAGTGCACCTTAGCACGGGCAAGGGCCCGACGGGCACCTTCAATGCAGGCGGAGTGCTTGATGACTTCAACCCATGGACAAGCATCTACCAGCCGCCGCACCAGGCCGAAGTAGCTCCCAGGCATGGCCTCTTTGGGCCACAGCCGAACTACGAGGCCCTTCATGGCCTGTTCGGCCACCTTGTGGAGCTCGACCAGCTGCTTCAGCTGGTCGCTAAGGGGCACCGGATGTCCGGCCTTAGCATACTGAGACCAGAACACCTTCTCCGTCGAGCTCCCCTCCTCGGCTCTGTAGAAAGCGGCAGCATCGGACACGCTACGGGGCAGATCTGCGAACGCTCCTGGAGAGCTCCAAATTCGGGTAAGTAATAGGTAATTCACTTTTACATGCTTGCTTTGCATGAAGAATGCCTTACCCGCCGCTATCTTCTTTAATGCCTCGATTTCCTGGAGGGCCTTGTGGGCTTCGGCCTTAGCGGCTTTGGCACTCTCAAGAGCCGACGCAAGCTCGGACTCTCGAGTCTTCGAGTCACGCTCCAAACTCTCGTGTTTTTCCACGAGAGTCTGGAGCTCTTGCCGTACCTCCGCCACCCGCGCCTCCTGCTTCTCTCGCTCGGCGCGTTCCGCGGCCGCATTGCGTTCGGCCGCGGACACCGCCTCCTTCAGGGTCGCCACCTCGTTCGTAGCCCCTGGAGTACCCACGTTATCCTTGTCATTCCTCTTGCAACCAAATCCTTTTCTGTAAGGTACAACTTTGATAAGGTGTTACTCACCTTCCTTGTCCTCGAGCTGCTTCTTGCCATGGCCGAGCTCGCTCTTGGACCGCTCGAGGCTCTGCTTCAAGGCATTGACCTCCGCAGTTAGTGCGGCAGAGGTCAGCAGCGCAACCTGCATTCCCATATTGACATATTTCTGTTAAGACTCCTGCGTATATCTTTTTAGATCCTCAGTCCGGCTTTTCTTTCCGAACACCGAACCGAGCATCAGGGGCTACTGTCTATGCGGTACTATTTTACATATCTTAAAATTCTTACCTCAAAGCCTGTTAGAAGGCTGCTGCAGGCTTCGGTCAGCCTGCTTTTGGCGAGCTGAACCTTCTGAATCACCGCACTCATGACGGTGCGGTGTTCCTCGTTGATGGAAGCGCTGTTGAGCGCCTCCAGCAAGTTATCCGGCACCTCCGGTTGGACGGAGGCCGCCGGCGTCACAGTCTTGCCCTTCTTACGAAGGGGCCGCCCGCCGGACTCCGGAACCACTGAAGGTTCCGGTGCGGAGTCCGGTCCAAAGTCCGGGAGGTTGCCCTGCGGCACCTCCGGGGCCTCCTCCTCGTGGTGGGTCCCTTTCTGGGATCCCACCTCGGCGTCGTCGGCGTCACAGGGGGAGGAGGCGGTCGGAAGTGAAGTGCTATTCACATCCGACGTACCCAAGGACCTGCTCGACGAAGCGGGAAGATCGTCCTTGGGTGGACTACAGGGTTGTATGCGGCGTTAAAAGATGCTATGCGACAAAAAGAAAAATTATGAGTTATTCAGGAGTCCGGATACTTACGATCTCGCCAGGGGCTTGGCCCTTGAGGGCCACTCCTCGTCGCCGTCGTCGGCGTTGGTGGAACAGTCAGGGGGAAGGGTCCTTCCCTTCTTGGACCCTTCGACCTCCCCCGTTGAGGAGGCCTTCCTCTTCTTCTCTCCCCCCGCTGGGGGAGAGGCCTCTTTCTTCTCCTCCTCGTCCTCGTGGGAGGAGTCTGCCTCGGAGTCATCGGACGATGAATCCGATAACACCTGACGCCGGGAACTCCTCCGGGTTCCCGTGGCCTTCTTCTTGGCCTTCTTCTTCGGCACCACGTAAGGCGCCGGGACCAGCAGCCCTGTCAAACGGGCATCCGCTGGGTCTTCTGGAAGGGGAGCCGGACAGTTAACCTGTCTGGATGTCTTCTGCCAGGCCTGTGAAAGGTATTGGGAGTTTAGATCCCGCATAGAGTCAAACTATGAAAAGCAAGTGTCCCATAAAGGATAATATAGCTTACCTCGCCAGCCGGACGCTGCGAGCTGAATCCGCAATCTTCGGTAGCGGATGCGGGAGCCTCGGCGCCCTTGAACAGCACCCTCCAAGCCTCTTTGTACGTAGTGTTGATGAGTCCGCTCAACGTCTGGTGCTGTGCCGGATCGAACTCCCACAAGTTGAAGTCCCGTTGTTGGCAGGGGAGAATCCGGCGGATGAGCATGACCTGGATTACATTGACAAGCTTGAGCTTCTTGTTCACCAGGGTTTGGAGACAGGATTGGAGTCCGGTCAACTCTTCCGAATCACCCCACGGCAGGCCCTTCTCTTTCCAGGAGGTGAGCCGTGTGGGGATGCCAGATCTGAATTCAGGGGCCGCTACCCATTCGGGGTCACGCGGCTCGGTGATGTAGAACCACCCCGATTGCCACCCTTTGATGGTTTCCACGAAGGCGCCCTCGAGCCAAGTGACGTTGGGCATCTTGCCAACCATGGAGCCTCCGCACTCCGCTTGGCTGCCCTTCACAACCTTCGGCTTGACATTAAAGGTCTTTAGCCACAAGCCGAAGTGGGGCTGGATGCAGAGGAAGGCCTCGCACACGACGATAAATGCCGAGATGTTGAGGATGAAATTCGGGGCCAGATCGTGGAAATCCAGGCCGTAGTAGAACATGAGCCCCGGGACAAAGGGGTGGAGTGGGAAGCCCAGTCCGCGAAGGAAATGGGGAAGAAATACCACCCTCTCATGGGGCCCGGGGGTGGGGATGAGCTGCCCCTCGTCGGGGAGCCGGTGCGCGATATCGCTGGACAAATATCCGGCCTTGCGCAGCTTTTTGATGTGCCCCTCTGTAACGGAGGAGGCCATCCACTTGCCTCCCGCTCCGGACATGGTTGGAGAAGGTTGAGGTGAGATGTGCGGACTTGGGCGCTGGAGCTCGAGTGCGCAGAGATGGATAAGCAAAGGAGGAAGAAGGCGTAGGTAAAAAGGTGGATCCTTATCCCCTTATATATGGGCAGACGAAACTATGCGTCCCCACCAGCCTGGTAAAACTCGCTTATCTCCCAAGCGCCACAATCAATGGCGCGGTTGGGTTACCCACGTCCGTATTGATGAGAATCCCGGAATAAGGGGACACGACCTCTGCTTCGACAAGACGTGCCAAGGAAACCGCTTCGCTAAACGCACTGAGGTGGTATGACAAAAATGATTCAAGTAAAGGCTTGGCTGTGGTGTGACGTCACGCCATGAAATACGTCAGCAGATTGAATTTGTGTAAATATTATTCTCTCTACGGTGGTATGTGGAATTTATTTTGCAGAGCCGGACACTATCCTGGTGTTCACAATCTTCTATGAATTATTCGAAGGAGGAATCCGCCTTGCAATGCCGAAGACAATATGCACGCCGTACTCGTCGTCATTGAAGCCTGGTTCAGGGACTACTGAGGGAGTCCTGGACTAGGGGGTGTCCGGATATCCGAACTATCATCATTGGCCGGACTCCCAGACTATGAAGATACAAGATTGAAGACTTCGTCCCGTGTCCGGATGGGCTTTCCTTGGCGTGGAAGGCAAGCTTGGCAATACGGATATTTAGATCTCCTACCATTGTAACCGACTCTATGTAACCCTAGCCCTCTCCGGTGTCTATATAAACCGGAGGGTTTTAGTCCGTAGGACAAAGAACAATCATACCATAGGCTAGCTTCTAGGGTTTAGCCTCCTTGATCTCGTGGTAGATCCACTCTTGTACTACCCATATCATCAATATCAATCAAGCAGGAGTAGGGTTTTACCTCCATCGAGAGGGCCCGAACCTGGGTAAAAACATCGTGTCCCCTGTCTCCTGTTACTATCCGCCTAGACGCACAGTTCGGGACCCCCTACCCGAGATCCGCCGGTTTTGACACCGACAATGAGCAACAGAACTAGTATCAAATGCCCAGGCACTACTATGAGCATTAGTAAGGTACACATCAATAACATGTATATCAAATATACCATTCACTTTTCCATCCTTCTTATCTGCTAAATACTTGGGGCAGTTCCGCTTCTAGTGACCAGTCCCTTTGCAGTAGAAGTACTCAGTTTCAGGCTTAGGTCCAGACTTGGGATTCTTCCCGGAAGTAGCAACTTGCTTGCTATTCCTCTTAAAGTTCCCCTTCTTCCCTTTGCCCTTTTTCTTGAAACTAGTGGTCTTGTTAACCATCAACACTTGATGCTCCTTCTTGATTTCTACCTCCGCATCCTTTAGCATTGCGAAGAGCTGGGGAATCGTTTTCGTCATCCCTTGCATATTATAGTTCATCACAAAGCCTTTATAGCTTGGTGGCAGTGATTGAAGAAATTTGTCAATGAAACTATCATTAGGAAGATTAACTCCCAGCTGAGTCTGGTTATGGTACCCAGACATTCTGAGTATGTGTTCACTGACAGAACTACTTGTTGGAGACTTCATATCTCTCAACTCAGGCATTTGCTTGAAATATTAACTTCAACTCTTGAAACATCTCATATGCTCCATGACGTTCAAAACGTCTATGAAGTCCCGATTCTAAGCCGTAAAGCATGGCACACTGGACTATCGAGTAGTCATCAATTTTAGTCTGCCAGACGTTCGTAACCTCCGCAGTTGCTCTTGTAGTAGGCCTTGCATCTAGCGGTGCTTCCAGGACGTAATTCTTCTGTGCAGCAATGAGGATAATCCTCAAGTTACGGACCCAGTCCATGTAATTGCTACCATCATCTTTCAACTTAGCTTTCTCTAGGAACACATTAAAATTCAAGGGAACGGTAGCATGGGCCATTGATCTACAACAACATAGATATGCAAAAAAACTATCAGGACTAAGTTCATGATAAATTAAAGTTCAATAATCATATTACTAAAGAACTCCCTCTTAGATAGACATCGCTCTAGTCATCTAAATGATCATGTGATCCATATCAACTAAACCATGTCCGATCATCACGTGAGATGGAGTAGTTTTGAATGGTAAACATCTCTATGTTGATCATATCTACTATATGATTCACGTTCGAACTTCGGTCTCAGTGTTCCGAGGCCATATCTGCATATGCTAGGCTCGTCAAATTTAACCCGAGTATTCTGCACGTGCAAAACTGGCTTGCACCCATTGTATGTGAACGTAGAACTTACCACACCCGATCATCACGTGGTGTCTCGGCACGACGAACTGTAGCAACGGTGCATACTCAGGGAGAACACTTATACCTTGAAATTTAGTGAGGGATCATCTTATAATGCTACCGCCGTACTAAGCAAAATAAGATGCATAAAAGATAAACATCACATGCAATCAAAATATGTGACATGATATGGCCATCATCATCTTGTGCTCATGATCTCCATCACCGAAGCATCGCCATGATCTCCATCGTCACCGCTTGGCACCTTGATCTCCATCGTAGCATCGTTGTCGTCTTGCCGACTCTTGCTACTACGACTATTGCTACCGCTTAGTGATAAAGTAAAGCAATTACATTGCGATTGCATTTCATACAATAAAGCGACAACCATATGGCTCCTGCCAGTTGCCGATAACTTTGTTAAAAAACATGATCATCTCATACAACAATTTATATCGCATCATGTCTTCACCATATCACATCACAACAAGCCCTGCAAAAACAAGTTAGACGTCCTCTACTTTGTTGTTGCAAGTTTTACGTGGCTGCTACGGGCTTTTAGCAAGAACCGTTCTTACCTACACATCAAAACCACAACGATTTTTTGTCAAGTGTGCTGTTTTTTACCTTCAACAAGGACCAGCCACAGTCAAACTCTATTCAACTAAAGTTGGAGAAACAGACACCGGCCACCACCTGTGTGCAATGCACGTCGGTAGAACCAGTCTCATGCACGCGGTCATGTAATGTCGGTCCAAGCCGCTTCATCCAACAATATCGCTGAATCAAAGTAAGATGTTGATGGTAAGTGCTACGTCTTGAGCTTGCGTTGGTTTTCCTCGAAGAGGAGAGGGTGATGCAACAAAGTGTAGCGTAAGTATTTCCCTCAGTTTTGAGAACCAAGGTATCAATCCAGTAGGAGGCTCCTCAAAAGTCCCACGCACCTACACAAACAAACTGAGAACTCGCAACCAATGCAATAAAGGGGTTGTCAATCCCTTCACGGCCACTTGCGAAAGTGAGATCTAATAAATATAGTATGATAAGATAAATATATTTTTGGTATTTTATAATATAGATGCAAAACGTAAACATGCAGATAAAGTAGATGGAAAGAAAATATGATAAGAGATAGACCCGGGGGCCATAGGTTTCACTAGAGGCTTCTCTCAAGATAGCATAAGTATTACGGTGGGTGAACAAATTACTGTCGAGCAATTGATAGAAAAGCGCATAGTTATGAGATTATCTAGGCATGATCATGTATATAGGCATCACGTCCATAACAAGTAGACCGACTCCTGCCTGCATCTACTACTATTACTCCACACATCGACCACTATCCAGCATGCATCTAGAGTATTAAGTTCATAAGAACAGAGCAACGCATTAAGCAAGATGACATGATGTAGAGGGATAAACACATGTAATATGATATAAACCCCATCTTGTTATCCTCGATGGCAACAATACAATACGTGTCTTCCAACCCTTTCTGTCACTGGGTAAGAACACCGCAAGATTGAACCCAAAGCTAAGCACTTCTCCCATGGAAAGAAAGACCAATCTAGTAGGCCAAACCAAACTGATAATTCGAAGAGACTTGAAAAGATAACTCAATCATACATAAAAGAATTCAGAGAAGATTCAAATATTATTCATAGATAAACTTGATCATAAACCCACAATTCATCGGATCTCGACAAACACACCGCAAAAAGAGTTTACATCGAATAGATCTCCACAAGAGAGGGGGAGAACATTGTATTGAGATCAAAAAGAGAGAAGAAGCTATCTAGCTAATAACTATGGACCCGTAGGTCTGTGGTAAACTACTCACAACTCATCGGAGGGGCAAGGATGTTGATGTAGAGGCCCTCCGTGGTTGTTTCCCCCTCCGGCAGAGTGCCGGCAAGGGCTCCAAGATGGGATCTCGTGGATACAGAAGGTTACGGGTGGAAATTGTGTTTCGTGGTCCTCCTGGATGTTTTCGGGGTACGTAGGTATATATAGGAGGAAGAAGTACGTCGGTGGCCGCCCGAGGGGCCCACGAGACAGGGGGGCGCGCCCTAAGGGGGGGCGCCCTCCTATCTCGTGGGGCCCTCGGAGCTTTCTTGACTTGCACTCCAGGCTCTCCGGATCAGATTTGTTCCAAAAATAACTCTCCCGAAGGTTTTATTCCGTTTGGACTCCGTTTGATACTCCTTTTCTTCGAAATATTGAAATAGGCAAAAAAACAGCAATATGGGCTGGACCTCCGGTTAGTAGGTTAGTCCCAAAAATGATATAAATGTGTAAAATAAAGCCCATAAACATCCAAAAGGGGTAATATAATAGCATGGAAAAATCAAAAATTATAGATACGTTGGAGACGTATCAGTAAGCAGTATGACTATTATCGCCCATAACTCTTTCTGTTCTACTCATGCATATCATCTATGCATAGACTTGGCTGTGATACCACTGTTGGGGAACGTAGCATGCAATTTCAAAATATTTCCTACGATCACGCAAGATCTATCTAGGAGATGCATAGCAACGAGAGGGGACAGTGTGTCCACGTACCCTCGTAGACCGAAAGCGGAAGCGTTTAGTTAACACGGTTGATGTAGTCGAACGTCTTCACAATCCAACCGATCCAATTACCGAACGTATGGCACCTCCGTGTTCAGCACACGTTCATCTCGATGACGTCCCTCAAACTCTTGATCCAGCAGAGGGTCAAGGGAGAGTTCCGCCAGCACGACAACGTGGCAACCGTGTTGATGATGTGATCTGCGCAGGGCTTAGCCTAAGCACTACGACACTTTGACCGAGGTGGTAAACTGTGGAGGGGGGCACCGCACACGGCAAAGAACAATTGATGTACCTTTGGGGTGCCCCCTGCCCACGTATATAAAGGAGGAAGGGAGGAGGCGGCCGGCCTAGAAGGGGGCGCGCCAAGGGGGGAGTCCTACTAGGACTCCCTAGTCCTAGTAGGATTCCCTTTCCTTTCCGGAGTAGGAGAAGAGGGAAGGGAGAGAGGGAGGGAGAAGGAAAGGGGGGCCGCGCCCCCTCCCCTAGTCCAATTAGGTTTGGCTAGGGGGGCGCGCGCCACCTCCTGGCCGCGCCCCCCCTAGCCATCAGCCTCCTCTTTCCACTAAGGCCCATGAAGGTCCAATACTCTCCTGGGGGGTTCCGGTAACCTCCCGGTACTCCGAAAAATGTTCGAACCTATCCAAACCATTCCGGTGTCCAAACATAACCTTTCAATATATCAATCTTTATGTCTCGACCATTTCGAGACTCCTCGTCATGTCCGTGATCTCATCCGGGACTCCGAACAAACTTCGGTCATCAAAAACACATAACTCTTAATATAAATTATCATCGAACGTTAAGCATGCGGACCCTATGGGTTCGAGAATTATGTATACATGATCGAGACACATCTTCGATCAATAACCAATAGCGGAACCTGGATGCTCATATTGGCTCCTACATATTCTACGAAGATCTTTATGGTCAAATCGCACAACAACATACGTTGTTCCCTTTGTCATTGTATGTTACTTGCCCGAGATTCGATCGTCGGTATCATCATACCTAGTTCAATCTCGTTACCGTCAAGTCTCTTTACTCGTTCCGTAATGCTTCATCCCGCAACTAACTCATTAGTCACATTGCTTGCAAGGCTTATAGTGATGAGCATTACTGAGAGGGCCCAGAGATACCTCTCCGATACACGGAGTCACAAATCCCAATCTTGATCTATTCCAACCCAACAAACACCTTTGGAGACACCTGTAGAGCATATTTATAATCACCCAGTTACGTTGTGACGTTTGATAGAACACAAGGTGGTCCTCCGGTATTCGGGAGTTGCATAATCTCATAGTCAGAGGAACATGTATAAGTCATGAAGAAAACAGTAGCAATAAAACTGTAATGATCATAATGCTAAGCTAACGGATGGGTCTTGTCCATCACATCATTCTCCTAATGATGTGATCCCGTTCATCAAATGACAACACATGTCTATGGTTAGGAAACATAACCATCTTTGATTAACGAGCTAGTCAAGTAGAGGCATACTAGGGACACTATTTATTGTCTATGTATTCATACATGTACTAAGTTTCCGGTTAATATAATTCTAGCATGAATAATAAACATTTATCATGAAATAAGGAAATATAAATAACAACTTCATTATTGCATGAATAATAAACATTTATCATGAAATACATAGTATGAGACTAATGTTTGGTGTTCGAAATTTTAATACTATATTTTTCTGTGGATGTGGTCAAACTTAAATAATTTAACTCTGGGCAAACCCAAAACATCAACTAACAAGCATAGATCAGAAAATTATCAGGGCAAAACTGAGTTGGCCCACGGATGTTAATTTGTGTGTGTAGAGGGGGGGAGGGGGGGGCTCTAATTTTTTTGGGGGAAACGTAGCAACAAAATCCAAGCACGGTAGGGTTCGCCACCAGCAGTAGAAAAATAGAAATCAATCCAACTCCTAACAGATCTCCATTTCATTTTTCACGGTAATCCAATAGAGCAGAGGAGGAGTGTGAGAGAGAAGTACTACCTTCGGAAGGCTGAGGGGCGTGTGTTCGGCGCCGAGGTGCCGATGAGTGGCGTCAGAGTCTGGATGAACGGCGAACCCAACTGGTGCCTACGCCGTCGCCGGGGAAGGCCGCAGAAGAAGAGGGCACGTTTTTACGTGGGCTGGACCTCGCTTCTTGCGAGAAGTACGGGACGATCGCCTACTGCGCAGCTCAAATGGGTCGAGTCCAAGTTTTAAAAAAATGTCAATCATGTATTTAAAAAATATATGTTTTATAAAATGTCAATCATGTATTTAAAAAATATTAAACATGTATATAAAATATTACTAATGTATACAAAAATGTATAGTACGTATGAAAAAAGTAGACATAAAAATATAGGTTTTAAATTTTTTTAATCATGTATTTAGAAAATATAAAACCTGCATATATAAATTGTTTCTGGCGTATACTATAACTGAACAATGAGTATGCAAATATTAATTATGTTTAAAAAAACATTAAACGTGTGTACAATTTTTTTCTCCATATTTATAAATTTTTTAAATAAACAATAATAAACAAAGAAAACCAAAGGAAAAAAGGAAAACCAGTGAAAACAGAGAAACAAGCAATGAAAAATAAGAAAGAAACAAAGAAACCAATTTTTTTATAAAAAAATACCCTTTGAAAACCAAGAGAGAAAGAAAAGAAAACCAAAGAAAACTGAAAAGAAAGACAAAGTATAACAAAGAAAACCGGTAAAGAAATAAGAAATCAAAGAGAAAACAAAAAAAAAGGAACAAACGCATCAGCGATCAAACTGAACAAGCGAACGCTGTGAAAACATGCTACTGGGCCGGCCCATACGCGTGCACACTTCGGGCGTTTCAGGCAAGGGGAGCTACAATCTCGCTGTAAGCAAGATATAAATGTCATGCCGAAAAGGATCTCTGGCCCTCGCTACCTTCACTTGTGAGTTGCGGTCCAACAACATTGCCATCTCGCTGCAGCACAACAAGCACGAAGCTAGAATGGTTCCTCCTCGAGCAGGTCGCACGTTCCGCTCACTTCAGATGCCTTGCTGGTTGACTGGTTGACTAGCTGACTGGCTCACTTGTTGATGAGTTGACTTTAAAACGATTATAAAATTTGGGAAAAATCATAAATTCAAAAAAGATTTCACATTTTACTTTGAAAAAGCATCAGAATTTGAAGAAGTTCGTAAAAACTGGAAAACATTTGCCTAAATGAAAAAGTTCAAGAATTTGAAAAAAAATTCATAAATTTTAAAAAATCATGATTTCTGATTATTCTTTTTCTCAAAATTTACAAAAATCTCGTGAAATTAAAAAATTCACAATTTTGAAAAAAATCACAATTTTACAAATAAATCACGGATCTGAGAAAATTTTACAACTTCCAAAATAAATTCAAAAAATAGAAAAGGAGTTTAAACAGATTGAAAATACTCATGATTTTGGAAAAGGTTGCTAATTAACAAAAGAAAGAAAAAAAGAAAACAAAACAAAAGGAAAATGGAAGAAAAAACGGCCAAACAAAAAATACATAGGGAATGCGATGCTTTTTTTAGCGTCACATTTGCCATAAAAAGAAAAAAAAGAAGTAATAAGTAGGCACAACAAGTAAGTTGTCTATGTGATTATCGCCGCCAGGACTAAACGCAAACTGTTGGATGTCGAATCTCCCACAATGCACTTGTATTGAAGGTTAAAAAAATGGGCCTAACCCAGGGCAGAGGGGGTGTGCGTCAAGTTGCAAATAACACTGTAACATATGCTGAAAGCGCCAAATAGGAGTTGGTTACACTGAAGGTATTAATGGGGAGCTTCTACATCTCGCTTCTTGCGAGAAGTACCGAGATCACTAGAGGGTGTCCATTACAAAGGTCACTTTCACTCCCCTTCATGATGAACACACTCGTTGTACAACATCTATCGTAATTCGGGAGTTTATTATTTTGTTGTTCATTCGTATTTTCAAAATATTTTATCTCTTGAACCGTGTGTCCAAATCACGAACCTTTTTCAGCATTGCATTTCTCACGTCGAATTTTTTTTAAACTATACCAATGTTATTTCGTTTAGAAGAACATTTTTTATCATGAAAACACCGGAAAAACCAGAAATAAAAAGGAAACAGAAAAACCGAAACCATAAAAACAAATGAAAACCCAAAAAAGTGACATCGAAAACCGGAAGCATAACTGTGCTTTTCACTTTTTGAAAGCACATTTATATCCATCACTCTGCTTCCCGAAAACTATAGTTGTGCTTCAGCAAAACCACAACTGTGCTTTTGACTTTTCGAGAAGCACACTTGTACTTTTCACTTTTAGAAAAGCACACTTGAGGGAAGCACAAATATGTTGAAGCACAGTTATGCTTCCCCTTGACGCACAATTATGCCTTTTTACACTATGTGCTCAAGGCCGACCCGACCCTGAGGGGAGTGAGAGGGACGGCCGCCACGGGCCACCGAAAGAAAAGGGGTCCCCTTGATGGGGAACGAAGTATGAAAATCAAAAAAAATCCTACAAAACACCCAAGATCCAATCTAGGAGATGCATAGCTACGACAGATGAGTGTTCTACGTACCCTTGTAGACCGAAAGCGGAAACGTATAAAATGCGGTTGATGTCGTACTCTTCGCCATCCAATCACGATCCAAACCGATCTAGCACCGAACGGACGACACCTCTTAGTTTAGCGCACATACGGCTTAGTGACGTCCTCTCCTTCTTGATCCAGCAAGCAAGCGGGAGATGGTGGATGAGATTGGAAACCGCCCAAAGGCAAGGTGGTGGCAGCGGAATTCCGACAGGACTTCGGCAAGCGCGTACCGGAGGGACGTGGGAGGAATTGGGAGCAGGAACGGCAACAGTGAAGGGGTGGTCGCCCCCATACGCCTCCTGTTGGTGAACGTAGCATGTAATTTCAAAAAAAAATCCTACGCTCACGCAAGATCTATCTAGGAGATGCATAGCAACGGGGAGAGTGTGTGTCTACATACCCTCGTAGATCTAAAGAGGAAGCATTTGTCAACGCGGTTGATGTAGTCGTACTCTTCGCGATTCGATCACGATTCAATCGATCTAGTGTCGAACGGAGGACACTTCCGAGTTTAGCGCACGTGCGGCTTGATGATGTCTCCTCCTTCTTGATCCAGCAAGCGGGAGAAGAGAAGTAGATGGGATCACAACCAACACGACGGCGTGGTGGTGATGGTGGTGGTGGAGCACTGGCAGCACTTCGCTAAGCGTCGTCGGGACGAGGCGGTGGAACTATGGAGTAACGGGAGAGAGAGGGGTGCTAAGGGCTTGGTGTATCATCTTGGGATGCCCCCTCTGTCGGTGTCAAAACCGGCGGATCTCGGGTAGGGGGTCCCAATCTGTGCATCAAGGCTCATGGTAACAGGAAGCAAGGGACACAGATATTTACCCAGGTTCAGGCCCTCTCGATGGAGGTAAAACCCTACTTCCTGCTTGATTAATATTGATGATATGGGTAGTACAAGAGTAGATCTACCACGAGATCGTAGAGGCTAAACCCTAAGAGCTAGCCTATGATTTTATGATTGTAATTGTGATCGGCCTTCTAAGGACCAACCTCTCCGGTTTATATAGACACTGGAGAGGGCTAGGGTTTACATGGAGTCGGTTACAAGGAAGGAAACACAATATCCGGATCACCAAGCTTGCCTTCCACGCCAAGGAGAGTCCCATCCGGACACGAGCCGAAGTCTTGAGTCCTGTATCTTCACGCTTCAATAGTCCGGACGTTGTACACAGTCCGGCTGTCCGGATACCCCCTAATCCAGGACTCCCTCACCCTCCCCTCCATATATAGGTGGAGGTGTGTGGCAAAAAGCCCCTCCCAGTCCTATGGCGCAACTAAGGGGGAGAGGACTTGGACTCTAAGTCAAATTCTATTCCTACTAGGACTCCTTCCTTTTTTGCTTTCCCTAGCCATATGGGGTTTTGACGACTTGGTGCGCCTAGCCCAATAAGTCCAGGGCACCTCCCCACAGCCCATGCTAGCCAACCCACTAGGGGACTTTCGGAACCCTTCGAAATCCTCCGGAACCTTCTGGAAGCTTCCTAGTACAATACCAGAAAAACTACACCTTTTTCCGGAACCCAAAATATGACTTCCCATATATAAATCTTTACCTCTCAACCATTCCGAGACTCCTCGTGATGTCCGAGATCTCATCTGGGACTCCGAACAACATTTGGTTACCACTCATCAAATATCCCAATACTACTCTAGCATTAACAAACGTTAAGCGTGCGACCCTACGGGTTCAGGAATTATGTAGTCATGACCGAGACACCTCTCCAGTCAATAACCAATAGTGGGAGCTGGATGCCCATATTGATTCCTACATATTTCAAAAGATCTTTATCGGTCGAATCGTTATGACAACATACATTATTCCCTTTGTCCATCGGTATGTTACTTGTCCAAGATCCGATCGTCGGTATCATCATACCTAGTTCAATCTCGTTACCAGCAAGTCTCTTTACTCGTTCTGTACTGCATCATCCTGCAACTAACTCATTAGTCACTTTGCTTACAAGGCTTCTTATGATGTGTATTACCGAGAGGGCCCAGAGACACCTCTCTGATACTCGGAGTGACAAATCCTAATCTCGATCTATGTGAACCCAACAAACACCTTCGGAGATACCTGTAGAGCATCTTTATAATAACCCAGTTACATTGTGATGTTTGATGGCACACAAGGTATTCCTCCGGTATCCGGGAGTTGCATAATCTCATAGTCAAAGGAATATGTATTTGACATGAAGAAAGCAATAGAAATAAAACTGAAGGATCATTATGCTAAACTAACAGATGGGTCTTGTCCATCACATCATTCTCCTAATGATGTGATCCCATTCATCAAATGACAACACATGTCTATGGTTAGTAAACTTAACCATCTTTGTTTAACGAGCTAGTCAAGTAGAGGCATACTAGGGACACGGTGTTTTGTCTATGTATCCACACATGTATCAAGTTTCCGGTTAATACAATTCTATCATGGATAGTAAACATTTATCATGAAACAAGGAAATATAAAATAACAACTTTATTATTGCCTCTAGGGCATATTTCCTTCAGTCCCCCACTTGCACTAGAGTCAATAATCTAGTTCACACCACCTTGTGATTTAACACCAATAGATCACATCTTTATGTGATTAACACCCATTGTTCACATCTCCATGTGACCAACACCCAAAGGGTATACTAGAGTCAATAATCTAGTTCACACCGCTATGTGATTAATACCAAAAAATTACTAAGGTGTGATCATGTTTTGCTTGTGAGAGAAGTTTAGTCAACAGGTTTACCACATTCAGATCCGTATGTATTTTGCAAATTTCTATGTCTACAATGCTCTGCATGGTGCTACTCTAGCTAATTGCTCCCACTTTTAATATGTATCCAGACTGAGACTCAGAGTCGTCTAGATTAGTGTTAAAGCTTGCATCGTCGTAACCCTTTACAACAAACCCTTTATCATCTCCATAATCGAGAAACATTTCCTTAGTACTCTAAGGATAATTTTGACCACTGTCTAGTGATCTACTCCTGGATCACTATTGTACCCCCTTGCCAAACTCATTGGCAAGGCACACAACAGGTCTAGTACACAGCATGGCATACTTTATAGAACCTATGACTGAGGCATAGGGAATGACTTTCATTCTCTCTCTATCTTTTGTCGTGGTCGGGCTTTGAGTCTTACTCAACTTCACACCTTGCAATATAGACAAGAACCCTTTCTTTGACTGATTCATTTTAAACATCTTCAAAACTTTGTCAAGGTACGTGCTTTGTGAAAGTCTAATTAAGCGTCTCGATCTATCCCTATAGATCTTGATGTCCAATATGTGAG
The DNA here is from genome assembly GCF_002162155.2 of Triticum dicoccoides. Classification (NCBI taxonomy): domain Eukaryota; kingdom Viridiplantae; phylum Streptophyta; class Magnoliopsida; order Poales; family Poaceae; genus Triticum; species Triticum dicoccoides. The sequence goes on along the minus strand of NC_041389.1, from coordinate 146,256,549 downwards.
TAGCTTCACCGAGGTTTTTTAAAAAACCTTTTATGCTATCCAAATATTCTATCTCATTTCCAATCAACAATATGTCATCCACATATAATATCAGAAATGCTATAGAGCTCCCACTCAGTTTCTTGTAAATACAGGCTTCACCATAAGTCTGTATAAAACCATATGCTTTGATCACCTTATCAAAGTGCATATTCCAACTCCGAGATGCTTGCACCACTCCATAGATGGATCGCTGGAGCTCGCACACTTTGTTAGCACCTTTAGGATTGACAAAAACTTTCTGGTTGCATCGTATACAACTCTTCTTTAATATCCATTAAGGAATGCAAGTTTTTGACATCCATTTGCTAGATTTCATATTCATAAAATGTGGCAATTGCTAACATGATTCAGACAAACTTAAGCATCGTTGCGGGTGAGAAAGTCTCATTGTAGTCAACTCCTTGAACTTTGTCGAAAACCTTTTGCGACAAGCCGAGCTTTGTAGATAGTGACATTACTCTCAGTGTCAGTCTTCTTCTTGAAGATCCATTTATTCTCAATGGCTTACCAATCATCGGGCAGTGCACCAAAGTCCACACTTTGTTCTCATATATGGATCCTATCTTAGATTTCATGGCCTCGAGCCATTTATCGGAATCTGGGCTCATCATAGCTTCTTCATAGTTCATAGGTTTGCCATGGTCTAGTAACATGACTTCCAGAACAGGATTACCATACCACTCTGGTGTCGATCGTGTTTTCGTTGACCTACAAGGTTCGATAGTAACTTGATCTGAAGTTTTATGATCACCATCATTAGCTTCCTCTCTAGTTGGTGTAGGCATCACGGGAAAAGATTTCTCTAATGACCTACTTTCCAAATTGAGAGAAGGTACAATTACCTCATCAAGTTCTACTTTCCTCCCACTCACTTCTTTCGAGAGAAACTCCTTCTCTAGAAAGGTTCCATTCTTGGCAACAAAGATCTTGCCTTCAGATCTGCGGTAGAAGGTGTACCCAATTGTTTCCTTAGGGTATCCTATGAAGATGCACTTCTCTGATTTGGGATCGAGGTTATCAGGCTGAAGCCTTTTGACATAAGCATCGCATCCCCAAACTTTAAGAAACGACAACTTAGGTTTATTGCCAAACGGCACTTCATACGGTGTCGTCTCAACGGATTTTGACGGTGCCCTATTTAACATGAATGCAACAGTCTCTAATGCATAACCCCAAAAAGATAGTGGTAAATTGGTAAGAGACATCATAGATCGCACCATATCTAATAAAGTACGGTTACGACGTTTGGACACACCATTACGCTGTGGTGTTCCAGGTGGCGTGAGTTGTGAAACTATTCCACATTGTTTTAAATGAAGGCCAAACTCATAACTCAAATATTCACCTCCACGATCAGATCATACAAACTTTATTTTATTGTTATGATGATTCTCCACTTCACTCTGAAATTCTTTGAACTTTTCAAATGTTTCAGACTTGTGTTGCATTAAGTAGATATGCCCATATCTGCTTAAATCATTTGTGAAGGTCGGAAAATAACGATACCCGCCGCGAGCCTCAACACTCATTGGACCGCATACATCGGTATGTATTATTTCCAATAAGTCATTGGCTCGCTCCATTGTTTTGGAGATTGGAGTTTTAGTCATCTTTCCCATGAGGCATGGTTCACAAGTATCAAATGATTCATAATCAAGTGATTCCAAAAGCCCATTAGCATGGAGTTTCTTTATGGTCTTTACACCAACATGACCTAAATGGCAGTGCCACAAGTATGTTGCACTATCATTATCAACTTTGCATCTTTTGGCATCAATATTATGAATATGTGTATCACTACAATCGAGATTCAATAAACCATTAACATTGGGTGTATGACCATAGAAGGTTTTATTCAAGTGAACAGAATAACAATTATTCTATATCTTAAATGAATAACCGTATTGCAATAAACACAATCCTATCTTGTTCATGCTCAACGCAAACACCAAATAACATTTATTTAGGTTCAACACTAATCCCGAAAGTATAGCGAGTGTGCGGTGATGATCATATTAATCTTGGAACCACTTCCAACACACATCGTCACTTCACCCTCAACTAGTCTCCATTTATTCTGCAACTCCTATTTCGAGTTACTAATCTTAGCAACCGAACAGGTATCAAATACCCAGGGGCTACTACGAGCACTAGTAGGGTACACATCAATAACATGTATATCAAATATACCTTTGTTCACTTTGCCATACTTCTTATCCACCAAATATTTGGGGTAGTTCTGCTTCCAGTGACCATTTCCTTTGCAGTAGAAGCACTCAGCTTCAGGATTAGGTCCAGCTTTGGGCTTCTTCACAAGAGTGAAAACTTGCTTGCCATTCTTCTTGAAATTCCCTTTCTTTTCCTTTTCCCTTTTTCTTGAAACTAGTGGTCTTGTTAACCATCAACACTTGATGTTGTTTCTTGATTTCTACCTTCGCTGATGTCAGCATCGTGAAGACCTCGGGAATCTTTTTCGTTATCCCTTGCACATTATAGTTCATCACGAAGTTCTAGAAGCTTGGTGATAGTGACTAGAGAACTCTGTCAATCACTATCTTATCTGGAAGATTAACTCCCACTTGATTCAAGTGATTGTAGTGCCCAGACATTCTGAGCACATGCTCACTAGCTGAGCTATTCTCCTCCATCTTGTAGGCAAAGTACTTGTCAGAGGTCTCATACCTCTCGACACGGGCATGAGTCTGAAATACCAATTTCAGCTCTTGGAACATCTCATATGCTCCATGGCATTCAAAACTTTTTTGAAGTCCTAGTTCTAAGCCGTAAAGCATGGTGCACTAAACTATCAAGTAGTCATCATATCAAGCTTGCCAAAGGTTCATAACAACTGCATCTGCTCCTGCAATAGCCAATAGGTCTTTCACCTGGCGGTGCATCAAGGACATAATTCTTCTGTGCAGCAATGAGGATAATCCTCAGATCATGGACCCAGTCTGCATCATTGATACTATCATCTTTCAACTTAGTTTTCTCTGGGAACATATAAAAAATAGGGGAGCTATAATGCGAGGTATTGATCTACAACATAATTTCCAAATACTATCTGGACTAAGTTCATGATGAATTAAGTTCAATTAATCAAATTACTTAAGAACCCCCACTTCGATAGACATCCCTCAAGTCATCTAAATGATACATGATCCAAATCAACTAAACCATGTCCGATCATCACGTGAGATGGAGTAGTCATCAATGGTGAACATCTCTATGTTGATCATACTACTATATGATTCATGTTCGACCTTTCGGTCTCCAGTGTTCCGAGGCCATGTCTGTACATGCTAGGCTCGTCAAGTTTAACCTGAGTATTCCGCATGTGCAAAACTGTCTTGCACCTGTTGTATCTGAATGTAGAGCCTATCACACCAGATCATCACGTGGTGTCTCAGCACAAAGAACTGTCACAACGGTGCATACTCAGGGAGAACACTTATACCTTGAAATTTTAGTTAAGGGATCATCTTATAATGCTACCGCCGTACTAAGAAAAAAAGATGCATAAAAGATAATCATCACATGCAATCAAAATATGTGACATGATATGGCCATCATCATCTTGTGCTTTTGATCTCCATCTCCAAAGAATCGTTATGATCTCCATCGTCACCGGCTCGACACCTTGATCTACATCGTAGCATCATTGTTGTCTCGCCAACTATTGCTTCTACAACTATCGCTACCGCTTAGTGATAAAGTAAAGAAATTACATGGCATTTGCATTTCATACAATAAAGCAACAACCATAAGGCTCCTGCCTGTCACCGACAACTTTTACAAAATATGATCATCTCATACAACAACGTATATCACATCATGTCTTGACCATATCATATCACATCACAACATGCCCTGCAAAAACAAGTTAGGCGTCCTCTACTTTGTTGTTGCAAGTTTTACGTGGCTGCTACGGGCTTCTAGCAAGAACCGTTCTTACCTACGACACAAAACCACAACGGTGATTTATCAAGTTTGATGTTTTAACCTTCAACAAGGACCGGCCACAGTCAAATTCAATTCAACTAAAGTTGGAGAAACAGACACCCGCCAACCACCTTTATGCAAAACTAGTTGCTTGTTTGTCGATGGAACCAGTCTCATAAACGTGGTCATGTAAGGTTGGTCTGGGCCGCTTCATCCAACAATACCGCCGAATCAAAATAAGACATTGGTGGTAAGCAGTATGACGATCACCGCCCACAACTCTTTGTGTTCTACTCGTGCATATCATCTACACATAGACCTGGCTCGGATGCCACTGTTGTGGAACGTAGCATGTAATTTCAAAAAAAATCCTACGCTCACGCAAGATCTATCTAGGAGATGCATAGCAATGGGGAGAGTATGTGTCTACGTACCCTCATAGACCAAAAGCGGAAGCGTTTGTCAATGCGGTTGATGTAGTCGTACTCTTCGTGATCCAAATCACGATTCAACCGATCTAGTGTCGAACGGACGGCACCTCCGAGTTTAGCACACGTGTGGCTTGATGATGTCTCCTCCTTCTTGATCCAGCAAGCGGGAGAGGAGAAGTAGATGAGATCACAACCAACATGACGGCGTGGTGGTGATGGTGGTGGTGGAGCACCGACAGCGCTTCGTTAAGCGTCGTCGGGATGAGGCGGTGGAACTACGGAGTAACGAGAGAGAGAGGGGTGCTAAGGGCTTGGTGTATCCTCTTGGGACGACCCCTACCCTCTATATATAGGTGGAGGTGCGTGGGAAACAGCCCCTCCCAGTCCTAGGGCGCAGCTAAGGGGGAGAGGACTTGGACTCCAAGTCAAATCCTATTCCTACTAGGACTCCTTCCCTTTTTGCTTTCCCTAGCCATATGGGCTTTTGAGGACTTGGTGCGCCTAGCCCAATAAGACCTTGGGTCGTGGTGAACCCACTTGGGGACTTCTGGACCCCTTTGGAATCCTCCGGAACCTTCTGGAAGCTTCCTAGTACAATACCAAAAAAAAGCTACACCTTTTTTCGAAACCCAAATATGACTTCCCATATATAAATCTTTACCTCTCGACCATTCCGAGACTCCTCGTGATGTCTGGGATCTCATCTGGGACTCCAAACAATATTTGGTCACCACTCATCAAATATCCCAATACTACTCTAGCGTCAACATACGTTAAGCGTGCGACCCTACGGGTTCGGGAATTATGTAGTCATGACCGAGACACCTCTCCAGTCAATAACCAATAGCGGGAGCTGGATGCCCATATCGATTCCTACATATTTCACGAAGATATTTATCGGTCGAACCATCAAGACAACATACATTATTCCCTTTGTCCATCGGTATGTTACTTGTCTGATATCCGATCGTCGGTATCATCATACCTAGTTCAATCTCGTTACCGGAAAGTCTCTTTACTCGTTCTGTACTGCATCATCCTGCAGCTAACTCATTAGTCACTTTGCTTACAAGGCTTCTTATGATGTGCATTACTGAGAGGGCCCAGAGATACCTCTCTGATACTCGGAGTGACAAATCCTAATCTCGATCTATTTGAACCCAAAAAACACCTTCGGAGATACCTATAGAGCATCTTTATAATCACCCAGTTACATTGTGACGTTTGATAGCACACAAGGTATTCCTCCGGTATCCGGGAGTTGCATAATCTCATAGTCAAAGGACAACACATGTCTATGGTTAGTAAACTTAACCATCTTTGATTAACGAGCTAGTAAAGTAGAGGCATACTAGGGACATGGTTTTTTGTTTATGTATCCACACATGTATCAAGTTTCCGATTAATATAATTCTAGCATGAATAATAAACATTTATCATGAAATAAGGAAATATAAAATAACAACTTTATTATTGCCTCTAGGGCATATTTCCTTCACCTCCCCATCTATATATAGGCCAGGGGGCAGCGGAGGGTGTCCAAAACCCATCTAGGGCCGGCCACAAGGTTGAAATCCCTTTAAACTTGGAGATAACATCTTATCTCTAGATTCAACCCTTCAAATTTAGAGATAAGGCCTTATCTATAGATTTAAACAACATGTGCTTTGAGGAATGGTACGACTAGCCTATGTTGGTGTTAGCCCCACCCCTCGGTCCATGTGGGCCCTTCCTAGGTCGTTGGTGTGATGCCCCCGATTTGACCGCACACTAATCATGCACGCAAATGTGTACGACAAGATCAGGGACTCACGGGAAGATATCACAACACAACTCTAGACACAAATTAAAATCATTCAAGCTTCATATTACAAGCCAGGGGCCTCGAGGGCTCGAATACAAATGCTCGATCATAGATGAGTCAGCGGAATCAACAATATCTGAGTACAACCATAAGTTAAACAAGGTGCCATAAGATGGCTAGAACAAACTGGGAAACGAACCAAAAGAGGCGCATGCCTCCTGCCTGGGTTCCTCCTAAACTACTCTTGGTCGTCGGCGGCCTACACGTAGTATTAGGCACCCTCGGTGTAGTAGGAGTCGTCGAAGGTGGCGTATGGATCCTGGGCTCCAACATCTGGTTGCGACATCCGAGAAGAAAAGGAAAGGGGAAAAACAGGGAGCAAAGTAACCGCGAGTACTCATCCAAAGTACTCGCAAGCAAGGATCTACACTACATATGCATTGGTAACAATGAAATGGATAGTATCTGTGGACTGAACTGCAGAATGACAGAATAAGAGGGGGATAGCTAGTCCTATCAAAGACTACGCTTCTGGCAGCCTCCATCTTGAAGCATATAGAAGAGAGTAGCTGGTAAGTTCACCAAGTATCATCGTATAGCATAATCCTACCCGCGATCCTCCCCTCGTTACCCTGTGGGAAAGCAATCACTGGGTTATCCTTGGAACTTGTCTGGGTCTGTTTTATTAAGTATCCGGTTCTAGTTGTCATAAGGTCGAAGTACAACTCTGGGTCATCCTTTTACCAAGGGACATGGCTATTTGAACAGATAAACTTCCCTGCAGGGGTGCACCACATTACCCAGCACTCTCGATCCTCTGGCCGGGCACACTTTCCTGGGTCATACCCGGCATCGGAAGATCAACACATCGTAGCGCTACCTAGGCACAACAGAGAGGTCAGCATGCCGGTTTAAATCGTAAGCGTGCAGGGGTCTGGGCCCGTCGCCCCTTGCACACCTGCATGTTGCGTGCGGCCAATGAGCAGACCTTAGCCCCCTTATACAAGAGCAGGCGTTCCAGTCCTACCCGGTGTGCGCTGCTCAGTCACTGTCGTCAAGAAGGCTTTGGCTAATACCACGATGTCGAGTGCCCATAACTGCTCCCGCGTAGTTGGTTAGTGCATATAGGCTCGTAGCTAGACTCAGATAAAATACCAAGATCTCATTAAGCGTGTTATTTTGAAGTAACAGTGGACACCGAGCAGGGAGCAGGCCCACCTATCTCCTAGGTGGTCGCAACCTGCCCTGTCGCTCCGCTACAAAGTAACCATCAGGGGGCTGCCGGGAACCCAGGCCCACCACTACCTGGGTGGAACCACCTGCCCCTTCAGCCCCATCTCCGAATCATCAACATAAGTATGTAATAGTACAGTATATACCTGTGATCACCTCCCGAGTGATCACAGCCTAGTAGTATAGCATGGTAGACGGACAAGAGTGTAGGGAAACTGATCTAATACTAGCAACCTATACTAATCATTAGGATAGAAGGTAAAGGTATCAACAATTGTAGTAACAATGACAGGCTATGCAACAGAATAGGAGCTATGGAATCAACAATAGCAGCAAACCTAATGCAAGAATAATAGAGAAGAGAGTGGGCAATATCTGGTTGATCAAAGGGGGTTTACTTGCTTGGATGCTCGGCGGAGAAGGACAGGTCATCAAAACTGTAGTCGATCGGGGCAACAATGAATACAATGCAAACAGATGCATTAAGATGCATGACATGACATTTACGGGTGCTAGGGCGAGCTAACACAGTACTAGGTGCTACTAGCGAAGGGGGAAAACATCCGGGAAAGTATTCTCGGTGTTTGATTTTTTCGGATAGTCAAACCGGAGGGGGAATGTTGCATGTTCGCTATGCTATGGCGGGTGAACGGACTGTGTATTCAATTTTGTCTCGTCGTTTTGAGCAACTTTCATGTACAAAGTATTTTCATATGAGTTACGGTTTATTTTATAATTTATAAAGATTTAATTCATTTTTAGAATTAACATAATTAATTTAATTAGAAAATGTAATTATGGCGCCAAGATGATGTCAGGGTGATGTCAGCAGTCAACCAGTCAGTTGACTTAGTCAAACTGACATGTGGGTCCATTCGTCATTGTCTTGAGCTAACTAAACATGTTAATTTAGACTAACTAAGTGATTAGGTTAATTCATTTTAATTAGATTAGTTAAACAGGATAAATTAACTTAATTAACTCATTAGTTAATTAATTACTTACTAATTTATTTATTATAATTTTATTATTATTATTTACATATATTTTAAATCATTCTCGGGTGGGCCCCCCTGTCATTGGCCCGCGGTTGGCCTTAGCAGGCGCGTTACGGGCGCGGGCGCCCCATCGGGCGCGTGCCTGAGGGGACGGACCCGAGCAGCATCGTGGGGCAGCAACGAGCGAAGGGCGAGGCAACAGCGAGCAGGGGGATGCCTGGCCGGAGCAGTGGCAGCGCTGGAGACAGTAGGCGGCACGAGGGCGATGGTCGTGGGAAGGGGAGCTGCAGTGAGGCAAGGCACATCGGCAGAGGAAGGTGGGGCAGAGGCGGGCGAGCAGCGGGGCTGCAGTGGTGGTGGCGGCAACGGCGCAGCTAGCAGGGTGCAACGGGCATTAGTACGCCGCGGCCGGCCGCGCGGGCATGCACAAGCGGGGCGCGTGCGTGCGCAGGCGTAGGCATGTTGCAAGGTGTAGGGTCACGGGCTGGTCACGGATGGGGAACGCAGCCGGAGTGCATGCGGGACACAGGCGTTGCGGTCGTGCGTGATACGTCTCCAACATATCTACTTTTCCAAACACTTTTGCCCTTGTTTTGGACTCTAACTTGCATGATTTGAATGAAACTAACCCGGACTGACGTTGTTTTCAGCAGAACTGCCATGATGTTGTTTTATGTGTAGAAAAGAAAAGTTCTCGGAATGTCCTGGAAATCTACGGAGGCACTTTTTGGAATTAATAAGAATTTCTGGGTGAAAGAAATGCACCAGGGGCCCCACACCCTGTCCACGAGACAGGCCCCCCCTATAGGGTGCGCCCCCTATCTCATGGGCCCCCTGGACCTCCACTGACCTCAACTCCAACTCCATATATTCACGTTCGAGGAGAAAAAATCAGAGAGAAAGTTTCATCACGTTTTACGACACAGAGCCGCCGCCAAGCCCTAATCTCTCTCGGGAGGGCTGATCTGGAGTCCGTTCGAGGCTCCGAAGAGGGGGATTCGTCGCCGTCGTCATCATCAACCATCCTCCATCACCAATATCATGATGCTCACTATCGTGCGTGAGTAATTCCATCGTAGGCTTGCTGGACGGTGATGGGTTGGATGAGATTTACCATGTAATCAAGTTAGTTTTGTTAGGGTTTGATCCCTAGTATCCACTATGTTCTGAGATTGATGTTGCTATGACTTTGCTATGCTTAATGCTTGTCACTAGGGCCCGAGTGCCATGATTTCAGATCTGAACCTATTATGTTTTCATGAATATATGTGTGTTCTTGATCCTATCTTGCAAGTCTATAGTCACCTATTATGTGTTATGATCCGACAACCCCGAAGTGACAATAATCGGGATACTTCTCGGTGATGACCGTAGTTTGAGGAGTTCATGTATTCACTATGTGGTAATGCTTTGTTTTGGTTCTCTATTAAAAGGAGGCCTTAATATCCCTTAGTTTCCGCTAGGACCCTGCTACCACGGGAGGGTAGGACAAAAGATGTCATGCAAGTTCTTTTCCATAAGCACGTATGACTATTTACGGAATACATGCCTACATTACATTAATGAATTGGAGCTAGTTTTGTGTCACCCTATGTTATAACTATTACATGAGGAATCACATCCGGCATAATTGTCCATCACTGATCCATTGCCTACGAGCTTTTCACATATTGTTCTTCGCTTATTTACTTTTCCGTTGCTACTGTTACAACTACTACAAAAACCCAAAAACAATTATCTTTACTTTTGCTATCATTACCTTTATTATCATACTACTTTGCTACTAAATACTTTGCTGCAGATACTAAGTTATCCAGGTGTGGTTGAATTGACAACTCAACTGCTAATACTCAAGAATATTCTTTGGCTCCCCTTGTGTCGGATCAATAAATTTGAGTTGAATACTTTACCCTCGAAAGCTGTTGCGATCCCCTACACTTGTGGGTTATCAAGACTAATTTCTGGCGCTGTTGCCGGGGAGCATAGCTCTATTCTCTGAGTCACTTGGGATTTATATCTATTGATCACTATGAAGAACTTGAAAGACGAACAAACTACGATTTTGCTCTCAACTACGAGGGGAGGTAAGGAATTGCCATCTTGCTCTGCACTAGATTCTCCTTCTGTTATTAGTAAACTTGTGACACCTAAACCTGCTACTGCTATGAATTCTGATATGTCGCATGTTATTGATGATGCCACTTCTGCTATGCATGATGAAACTACTTCTGTGTGTGATACTACTTTGCCATTAGGTGAATTTCTTGATGAACAACTTGCTAGAGTTAGGGGGAATGAAATTATTGAAGATGCTATTATTGATGATAGTGATGATGAAGGTTCTCCCAAGGATTATGTGTTGCTTGTTGTTCCTGAGGGTTATGTTATGAATGAAGAAGCTGCTAGGGAAATCTTTGCTTGCAATGATAGATATGATCTTAAGAAATTATTAGCTAAGTGGAAGCAGCAGTCTCTTAATGCTAGAATGAAACCTGCCCCTGCTTTTGCTACTTCACCTATCTGTATTACTGATAAGGATTATGAATTCTCTGTTGATCCTGAGATTATTACTTTGGTTGAATCTGATCCTTTTTATGGCCTTGAATCTGAAACTGTTGTGGCACATCTTACCAAGTTGAATGATATAGCCACCCTATTTACTAATGATGAGAAGTCTCGCTATTATTATATCCTTAAGATATTTCCGTTCTCATTAAATGGTGATGCTAAGACTTGGAATAATTCTCTTGCTCCTGGTTGTGTGCGTAGTCCCCAGGATATGATTTATTACTTCTCTGCTAAATATTTCCCTGCTAATAAGAAACAAGCTGCCTTGCGGGAAATATATAATTTTGTGCAAATCAAAGAAGAGAGTCTCCCACAAGCTTGGGGGAGGCTTCTCCGGTTACTTAATGCTTTGCCTGATCACCCTCTCAAGAAAAATGAAATACTTGATATCTTTTATAATGGACTAACCGATGCTTCCAAGGACTACTTGGATAGTTGTGCTGGTTGTGTTTTCAGGGAAAGAACAGTCAACGAAGCTGAAATATTATTAAATAATATGTTGACTAATGAAAATAATTGGACTCTTCCTGAGCCAATTCCTGAGGCAATTCCTGAACCAATTGAGCCAACTCCTGAGCCTATTCCTAAACCCACTCCAAAGAAGAGATGTGTTTTATTTCGCAGTCCTGAAGATATGCAAGAGGCAAAGAAATCAATGAAAGAAAAAGGTATTAAAGCTGAAGATGTTAAGAATTTACCACCTATTGAAGAAATACATGGTCTTAATATACCGCCTGTTGAAGAACCACATTGTCTTGATAACCCGACACAGGTAGTAAAGGTAAATTCTCTCTATAGATATGATAAAGTTGAAATCCCCTCTACTAAATTTCATAGCCCATGCTTAGATGAATTTGATGACTTTATGGCTAGACAAGAAAGTTTTAATGCTTATGTTGGTAGAGAGTTAAAGAATAATACTTTCGAGATAGGACGCGTGAGCGATAATATGGCTAGAGTTAAAGATGAACTCAAAGTCGTTAGCAAATATGCTTCTATGGTTGCTACCCAAGCTAAGCAAGTACTTAAAGCTCAAAATGATTTTCTTGATGAATTAAATAATAAAAATGACTTTGCTGTTAGAGTGGCTACTAGAACTGGTAGAATGACTCAGGAACCTTTGTATCCTGAAGGCCACCCTAAGAGAATCGAGCAAGATTCTCAGAGAAATAATTTAGAAGCACCTAGTTCTTCTAAGAAGAAGAAAAAGAAAAACGGTAGAACTTTGTATGCTTCTAGTGGACCTACTGTAGACACGCTTGAGAATCCCAACAATATTTCTATTTCTGATGCTGAAACACAATCAGGTGATGAACATGAACCTAGCGATAATGTTAATGATAATGTTCATGTTGATGCTCAACCTAGCAAAAACAATGATGTAGAGATTGAACCTGCTGTTGATCTTGATAACCCACAATCAAAGAATCAACATTATGATAAGAGAGATTTTGTTGCTAGGAAGTACGGTAAAGAAAGAGAACCATGGGTTCAGAAACCCATGCCCTTTCCTCCTAAACCATCCAAGTCAAAGGATGATGAGGATTTTGAGCGCTTTGCTGAAATGATTAGACCTATTTTCTTATGTATGCGCTTAACTGATATGCTCAAAGTAAATCCTCATGCTAAGTATATGAAGGATATCATCACAAATAAAAGAAAGATACCGGAAGCTGAAATTTCCACCATGCTTGCTAATTACACTTTTAAGGGTGGAATACCAAAGAAACTTGGAGATCCGGGTGTACCAACTATACCATGCTCCATTAAAAGAAATTATGTTAGAACTACATTATGTGATCTTGGAGCCGGTGTTAGTGTTATGCCTCTCTCTTTATATCGTAGACTTGAATTGAATAAGTTGACACCTACTGAAATATCTTTGCAAATGGCCGATAAATCAACTCCTATACCTGTCGGTATTTGTGAAGATGTGCCTATTGTGGTTGCAAATGCCACTATCTTAACAGACTTTGTTATTCTTGATATTCCCGAGGACGATAGTATGTCTATTATCCTTGGTAGACCTTTTCTTAATACTGCGGGGGCTGTTAATGATTGCAACAAAGGCAATGTCACTTTTCATGTTAATGGTAATGAGCATACGGTACACTTTCCGAGGAAACAATCTCAAGTTCATAGCATCAATTCTATTGGAAAGGTTCCAACTATTATTATTGGAGGTTTTGAATTTCCTCTCCGTACTGTCAAGAAAAAGTATGATATTCTTATTGTTGGGGATTTTCATATCCCCGTTGAGGTAACTTAGTGTTATTCAAAATTTCTCCGGTTCCGTGTTATTCGGAATGAGTTTGTCAACAAGACTTGATCAACCTTGTTAGTGGATTCATTTTGATGATCACGAGATGGATGAAACTAGAAGGCACAACCTTTGTACTCTCTTTTTACTTTCTGTTATTTAGAATAAATAAAGCAAAAATAGTATTATCTGTCTGTTTTCTGAATTATCCGTGCAATAAAAAATAGTCTAAAAATAAAAGTGCTCCAAATGCCCTGCAAATTTAGTATGATTTTTATGGAATATTTGAGGATTTTAGGCACTGAAATCACTGCAGGAGGGGCAAGCACCGGGCCACGAGAGTGGAGGGAGCGCCCCCCCTATAGGGCATGCCCCCTGTCTTGTAGGCCCCTAGTGGCCCCCCTCCACTTATGCTAGCACCCACACACTTCATCTTCTACCCAAAAAAAATCCCCATCCAGCTCAAGCACGAGTTCTAGCTCTTTTTGCTGCGATTTTCGATCTCCTTGCTCAAAGCTCCATTCACAAAACTGTTTTGGGAGATTGTTGCTTGGTACGTGATTCCTCCATTGGTCCAATTTGTTTTTGTTCTAGTACGTTATTCATTGCAAATTTTTGCTGCATAGGTGACCATGTTCTTGAGCTTGCATGTTAAATTTATGAGGTCCCAAGCAATTCTAATGCATGGTATAGGCTCTAGGCACTTGTAGGAGTAGTTGCTATCAATCTTGTTTAGTTTTATGCACTTTTATTTTGAAGTTACTAAAATTTCAGAAATATTTCAGAAAAAGAATTATGTTCAGAAGAATGTACCAAGGTGGTTCCTCGGCAAAGAAAGGGCCCAGGATTGCTATACGTGAGCAAGATGTTGAATTGCCGAGGGACGCGGATGTACGAGCTTGTGAGTGGCCATCCGATGATTTTATGGTCGAAGCAGGCTTCAAGGAGGAATTTGACACGTATGTGCGAGCCGAGCTGGAGGACTTCTTACAAGATAAGTGTCCGCAGTACTATCAGTTGACTGATTCTTTTGTGCGGAGGTTTAAATATAACTGTGCGCGTAATTCCCCTAGTGTCATATTTGATTATTATGATACATCTTATACCATGGATTTAGAGGATTTCACAACTGCTTGCAAACTCCCGCAGTGGGGTAATATTAATGATCCTCGCAAATCTGAATTTAGAGATTTTCTTGCTAGTATCACTGTGGGAGAATCTAGGGACATAGCACAAGCTACCATAGGGAGCATTCATTTTCCTGCTATACATTATTTTTCTCTCTTCATTGGTAGATGCATTAACGGTAAGGATGAAGCATGTCACATGTGTGTCCCTGATCTGTGTGTCCTCAAGAGTGCTGTTTCAGGTTATAAAGGTTATAACTTGGGGGCAATAGTTGCACGTAGGTTGCAGAATAATAGTAGAAAGGGAGATTTATTTGGAGGAATTTATGCAACCCGTGTGGCTAATTATCTTAATATAGCCCCAAGAGAGGGGGATATGATTTTACCTCCTGTTTATTTGGATAAAGAAGCTATGTTCAATCATCAATTTCTTGCGAGGAATGAACAATTCCTCCATTATCGACTAATCTATGACAGATGCAACGTCGTCCATGTTACTCTTCCTGCTCCCTACCTTTTTGATTATCAGGCAAAAGGAAGATATGTTGTCACCAGGGAAGAAGCAGCTGAACACAAGAGGAGAGCGGAGGCAGCTCTCCAACACGCCACAGCTCAAGAGGCGGTTGCCGCTGCATCTCAGTACAACCCCAATTTCACTTACGGATATCAGCCAGGCGGTCCTTGGTACTAGACCAACTTAGGCCAAAAGCCTAAGCTTGGGGGAGTATGTATTTCTCACCGACTTTACATTCATGTTCACACACTAGTTGTCGGTGCTCATACTCTTTCATTGTATTATCCATGTTAGTTTAAATTTCTTTTTCTAGTTTTCTTCTTGTGTGTTTGATAAACCTTAAGAAAAACCAAAAAAATTAGTTAGTTTAATTTCCATGCTTGTAGTAGAATTAAAATGAAAACCCAAAAAGATTTCTTATTCTTCTTTTTACTTCTTGGGAGTTTTCCCGTGTAAATAGTTTTATTTTCTTTTCTTTGGGGGTCGAGAAGACCATATTGAAAATGCTTTGTGGCTCTCATATGCATGATTGTTTATTTTATTTAGAGCCTATATTACTTGTCTTCTCTCTTGAGTTGAATGCTTGCAGATTCTAGCTTAGTCCAATGCACACGCACTCTTATTATTATACATGTCGTTCAGTCGTGCAAGTGAAAGGCAATAATGACGATATATGATGGACTTATTGGGATGAGAAAAGCCGGTATGAACTCGACCTCTCTTGTTTTTGTAAATATGATGAGTTCATCATTTTTGAGTCAGCTTATTATGAAGTAAACTTATTTGCAATGACATTTAGAGATTATAGTTGCTTGTTCCATGCTTGATTAGCTATGAGTTATAATGGTTTACCTTGTGTGCCAACATGCTATTAGAATGATTATGATGTGGTATGATGGGATGGTATCCTCCTTTGAATGAATTGAGTGACTCGACTTGGCACATGTTCACACATGTAGTTGAATCAAATCAACAGAGCCTTCATGATATTTATGTTCATGGTAGATTATATCCTACTCATGCTTGTACTCAGTGTAAATTAATTTTAATGCATGTTTACGACTGTTGTTGCTCTCTCAGTTGGTCGCTTCCCAGTCTTTTGCTAGCCTTCACCTATATTAAGCGGGAATACTGCTTGTGCATCCAAACTCCTTAAACCCCAAAGTTGTTCCATATGAGTCCACTATACCTTCCTATATGCGGGGTATTTACCTGCCGTTCCAAGTAAATTTGTATGTGCCAAACTCCAAACCTTCAAATGAAATTCTGTTTTGTATGCTCGAGCAGCTCATGTTTCAACTAGGGCTGCCTATATCTTCCATGCTAGGTGGGTTATTCTCGAGAGGAGTGGACTCCGCTCCTCATTCACGAGAAAGGGCCAGTAACCAGGATGCCCAGTCCCATGATCCAAAAAGATCAAAGCAAATCAAAATAATTAAACAAAACTCCCCCAGGGCTGTTATTAGTTGGAGGCACTAGTTGTTTCAAGCAAGCCATGGATTGATGCTTGTTGGTAGTTGGGGGAGAATAAACCGTTACCATTCTATTTGGGAACTGTCCATAATGCATGTAGTATGGAAGATACAGCCATCTCATAGTTGTTGTGTTGACAGTGAAAGTATGCCGCTCAAAATGTTATTCAATCTCTATTTTAAAATCGAGCTCTGGCACCTCTACAAATCCCTGCTTCCCTCTGCAAAGGTCCTATCTATTTACTTTTATGTTGAGTCATCACCCTTCTTATTAAAAGCACCCGCTGGAGAGCACACTGTTATTTGCATTCATTACTATTGGTTTATGTTGGGTATGACTTGACTGGATATCTTTTACCATGAATTACAATGTTTAGTCAGTCCTTTATCTTTAAGGTGCTCTGCATTTATGTTTTGCGGTCTCAGAAAGGGCTAGCGAGATACCATTTTGTTATATCATGTTATGATTATTTTGAGAAAGTTTTGTCATCCGAGTTTTATTATTATGGCTCGCTAGCTGATTATGCTATTGATATGAGTAATTGTGATACCTAAGTGTTATTGTGAGTATGGTTAGTTCATAATATTCGCTGAAACTTGAATGTTGGCTTTTCCTGTTTACAACAACAAGAGCAAATAGAGTTTGTAAAAGTTTTTCTTTATCACTTTCAGTTTATCAACTGAATTGCTTGAGGACAAGCAAAGGTTTAAGCTTGGGGGAGTTGATACGTCTCCAACGTATCTACTTTTCCAAACACTTTTGCCCTTGTTTTGGACTCTAACTTGCATGAGTTGAATGAAACTAACCCGGTCTGATGCTGTTTTCAGCAGAACTGCCATGATGTTGTTTTATGTGTAGAAAAGAAAAGTTCTCGGAATGTCCTGGAAATCCACGGAGGCACTTTTGAAATTAATAAGAATTTCTGGGCGAAAGAAATGCACCAGGGGGCCCACACCCTGTCCATGAGACAGGGGGCTCCCCCCCCTATAGGGCGCCCCCCCTATCTCGTGGGCCCCTGGACCTCCAACGACCTCAACTCCAACTCCATATATTCACGTTCGGGGAGAAACAATCAGAGAGAAAGTTTCATCGCATTTTACGACACGGAGCCGCCGCCAAGCCCTAATCTCCCTCGGGAGGGCTGATCTGGAGTCCGTTCGGGGCTCCGGAGAGGGGGATTCGTCACCGTCGTCATCATCAACCATCCTCCATCACCAATTTCATGATGCTCACCGCCGTGCGTGAGTAATTCCATCGTAGGCTTGCTGGACGGTGATGGGTTGGATGAGATTTACCATGTAATCAAGTTAGCTTTGTTAGGGTTTGATCCCTAGTATCCACTATGTTCTGAGATTGATGTTGCTATGACTTTGCTATGCTTAATGCTTGTCACTAGGGCCCGAGTGCCATGATTTCAGATCTGAACCTATTATGTTTTCATGAATATATGTGTGTTCTTGATCCTATCTTGTAAGTCTATAGTCACCTATTATGTGTTATGATCCGACAACCCCAAAGTGACAATAATCGGGATACTTCTCGGTGATGACCGTAGTTTGAGGAGTTCATGTAATCACTATGTGCTAACGCTTTGTTCTGGTTCTCTATTAAAAGGAGGCCTTAATATCCCTTAGTTTCCGCTAGGACCCCGCTACCACGGGAGGGTAGGACAAAAGATGTCATGCAAGTTCTTTTCCATAAGCACGTATGACTATTTACGGAATACATGCCTACATTATATTGATGAATTGGAGCTAGTTAAGTGTCACCCTATGTTATAACTATTACATGAGGAATCGCATCCGGCATAATTATCCATCACTGATCCATTGCCTATGAGCTTTTCACATATTGTTCTTCGCTTATTTACTTTTCCGTTGCTACTGTTACAACTACTACAAAGACCCAAAAACAATTATCTTTACTTTTGCTACCGTTACCTTTATTATCATACTACTTTGCTACTTAATACTTTGCTGTAGATACTAAGTTATCCAGATGTCATTGAATTGACAACTCAACTGCTAATACTCAAGAATATTCTTTGGCTCCCCTTGTGTCGAATCAATAAATTTGGGTTGAATACTTTACCCTCGAAAGCTGTTGCGATCCCCTACACTTGTGGCTTATCAGTGCGCGGGAGCGAGCAGGGGGCGTGACCATGACGAGTACGGCGACGTGAGGAGGGGCGCGGGCGGATGTTTAGCACAGCCATGGCGGGCAGCGGCGCGGGTGGCATGCGCGTGCGGTGCGGCAGGCGAGCAAAGTACGACGAACAGCGTGAGCACGCAAAGACAGGGAGAGGGGGTAGGGCGTGGCCCTCACCGGCGTTGGCGGTCAGGGGTGTCGGCATGGCTCGGTGGAGCCTTTGGGGAGGAGACGTGGACGACATGTGGCGACGGGCGAGGCTCCGGGCGACGGCGGTGGTCGACGACGGCAGTTGGCGCCTGAAAGTGCGTTATATCAACTAGAGGGGGGGTGAATAGGCGATTTTTATGAATTCTTCACTGAGGAATTTGCTGGTGAGGAAATTCCTAACTGAATAACTACTTGCAGCAGAATAAGTACTCAAAAGTAAACATAGCAGAATACAAGCATATTCATCATGATGAAATGAAGACAAGCACAGAGTACAGAAAGCGTAAGCACAGGATAACACAGAAAGAAGACGGACAAATTGAAGAAATTGAACTGAGGAAATTGAGAAAGTCTTCAGTCAATGTCTTCAAACAGAAATTGAACTGGGTAGATATTTTGGGACAACTGGCGCATAGCACAGCAAC
This sequence comes from Triticum dicoccoides, assembly GCF_002162155.2. Classification (NCBI taxonomy): domain Eukaryota; kingdom Viridiplantae; phylum Streptophyta; class Magnoliopsida; order Poales; family Poaceae; genus Triticum; species Triticum dicoccoides. Next base: position 146,237,374 of record NC_041389.1, on the reverse strand, counting down.
GGTCAGAATTTTGACTCTCAAATTCCTCAGGGCTATCATGTTCCTCACTGTGTAGGCAATTCGCACTGGCGAATTCCTAACTCCTCAATCAGAACAAATTCCTCAGAGATCAGAAGAACTTCGTCTATGTCACTGAAGAATATGACTGAACTGTATGAGATTTCCAATGGCTTCACTCGAAGGGATTGGTAGGTGTTGGATTTTGAGTTGAGCATCACATGGAAAATTTTCCTTAGTATTTCCTCGACCCCCTTTAATAGTACGGTGTTTCCTATGACTCAAGAAAGAGAAAATGAAACCATGAAAACAAAAGTCTTCACGCTTCATGTTCCTCGAATGATTGCCAAGTCTTCAAGGTCACACCAATTTCTTCACTTTCAAAGTCTTCAAAAAGTCTTCAGAAATCCAAAGTCTTCAGTTGAAGAACTTCATTTTTAGGGGTCGACTTTCTCTATAAATATCAAACTCCTCATAGACTTATAGACCTGTGTACACTCACAAATGCATCAGTCCCTTAACCTATAAGTCTTCAATACACCAAAATCACTAAGGGGCACTAGATGCACTTACAATCTCCCCCTTTTTGGTGATTGATGACAATATAGGTTAAGTTTTCAACGGGGATAAACATATGAAATGTAAATACTGATATTGAGGAATTTGATTGCAAGATATAGAAGAACTCCCCCTGAAGATGTGCATAGTGAGGAATTTGCTTTTGAAGCAATGCACACTTGAAGAGTATAATCATGGAGGTGTCCCCATATATCTTGTAATTCATTCACGCATTTGATATATAGTATGAAGAATTTGAAATGCATGATGAAATATGGTGACTGACGGAATTCCGCATGCGTGCATTAACATTAATGAGGAATAAGCAAGTAGAAGAACTCAGCAAAAGTATCAGGCCACCATAGAGTTTAAGATTACAACTCGATCCAGCAAAGTCATGAAAAGAACGAGAGTTGTAACTTAGAAGAAAACACCCATATAAGATAGACCCGCTTGAGGACTAACTCAAATTTCTCCCCCTTTGTCATCGAATGACCAAAAGGGTTGAAAATGAGGACTAACGCCCCTGAAGAATATCACGATGATGGAGGAGTACCAGTGTTGTCGGGGTCGTGAGTCGTTGTAGGGCCTTCCGCAGTGTCGTCCAAGTCTTCATACTCGTCCGTGTCACGTGATAAAGAATATGAACTGGCAACCAAGGAAGGAACCTTGACCTTCTTGAATTTCTTCAGTGGAGGAGCAGGCCGGTCAAAATCTTCCTTGAAGCCCATTTGCTTCAGATCTTCTTCACCATAAAGATGGGACAGAATAGCCCAGGTGCGATCAAAAACTTCATGGAGGTAGTAATGGTTTTTCTTCACTGCATTATGTGTGGAAGTCATGTTGTGAAGAATAGAGCCAAACTGACGCTTAACCCATTTGTGGTTTTGATCCACCTTCTGGTGAAGACTAAGAAGCAGCTCTCGGTCAATCATCACACGAGGAGCAGTGGCTTGAGGATTTGGCTTGGATGCATTGGCAGCAGAATCATGTGTGGCAGAGTCATCATTGGTGGAATAAGATGCAACTTTGTGGAACTGACCATCCAATGGACGAATACCTTCTTCAATAACAGCTGGTGCCTTGCCCTTCTCATCAGCTGAGGAATATGTCCACTTGAGGACTTCAATCGGGGGCAAATAGCTGAGGTGATTCTGAAAGTCAGCTTTGTAGTTGAGTGAAGACCTTGTTCTGATGAATCTCATGATCCAAGGAGCGTAAGGCTTCAGCTCAAACGGAGAAAGTGCAACATTCCCCAGAGTCCTGATGAAGAAATCATGATAATTGATAGGGATGCCATGCATGATGTTGAATAGCATATTCTTCATCATCCCAATAATTTCCTCATCGGATGAGTCATGGCCTCTGATAGGACTCATAGTCTTCGTCAGAATGCGATAGACGGTTCTTGGCACATATGACAATTCCTTCACGAGGAATTTGGTCCTTGGGGCTTGACCAGGCTTCAGAGGCTTCATGAGCACTTGCATATAATGAGCAGTGAGTTCAGGCTCTTGGTACAGACAACGAGCACCTTCAGGTGGAGGACTGATTGGCAGGGCATGAAGTAATTCAGAGGCCGGTGCCTTGTAGTGAGTGTTTTCGGTCATCCAGTCCAACACCCAAGTGTTGATATCATCAGCATCACCTATGATGTGCAGCGTTGCATAGAACTGAAGAATGAGCTCTTCATTCCAATTAACTATGTCTGAGCAAAAGTTGAGCAAGCCTGCATCATGAAGCATACCAGGACTTGAGAGAAGCAAGGCATTGATTCCATGTCCACGTGAGGAATATGCTCATGGTCGAAGACTTTGTCCTTGTTGAAGAGCAGTGAAGAATAGAAGTTGGTCTGGCTGGCAGTCCAGAAGCGCTTCCTTCTAAGACGAGCATTGTCATAAGGGTTGAAATCAGTGAAGAACACATGCTCGCCGAAGAAGTCATCGGCCTTGAATTTCTGCTTCTTTGAGAAGGGATCCTTTGGCTTGGGCTGAGGAGTGTCAGTCAATTGCATCACCACCTCAGGAATCACAATCTCAGGATCCACAGACTCAGGAATGTCAGACTCTTTTTCAGCTGCAGCCTGGGTCTTCAATTCTTCATTTACATTTTCTTCAGCACGAGTGGCTGGAGTTTCTTCATGGACAGATGGGGTTGCATGAGGTTCTTCAGATTCCACTTGTACTTCAGTAGCAGCAGGGGACTGAGGAATTGCTTGAAGCGGAGTGAACATTGGAGAGTTGGGGTGCTGACTTTCCCAAAAGTCATCATTCAACACAGGTGTGGTACAGCCAATGTCCACATCCTCATCTTCCATTTCTTCAACGTCGGCCTCTTCAGCAGTGAACTGAGGCATAGGCGAGGAGACAACTGGAGTTGAAGGGATTGGATCCACTTCAATTTCTTCATCCAACTGCTCTGACGAAGTAGCAGAAGGATTCTCTTCATCGGATTCATTGGGAATCACATAATCTTCACCAAAAGGAATAAGGTCCTTTGATGGCATGAATGAGACAGGAACGACATCAATTGGGTTGTGAATTGAGCTTGTCAAAGTCTTCATCTTCTTTGGAGCTGAAGAATCCGATGAAGTTGATGCATTCCTTTTCTTCACAGCTGCACGCTCTGCAGCCTTCGTCTTCTTCGCATCTGATGCAGATGGAAGGATCGTAGTTGGTGTAGGCGCAGGAGGAGCAGAGGAATTTGGTGCAATTTCTTTAGGGGCAACTGATGCAGTTGCCCTGACTTCTTCACTTTCTTCAGGAGCACCACTAGTGGATGCCCTGGCAATTTCTTTAGCGGCTGGAATGCAGTCATCAGCCCTGGTACTTTCATTTTCTTCAGCAGCCTGATTGTCATCAGCGGTGTTGGCATGTTCTTCAGTAGGCTGAGCAGATGCTTCAGCCGGAGTAACTTCAATGTGCACAGGAGCAGCAACACTTGAAGTGATTTTCTTCATCAGATTGATGAACCGGACCTTGGCGCCCTTCCAATCAGCATAGTAGCGATTGAATTCATCACTCAATTGCTTGATCTCAGCTTGCAAGGCAACGAGTTGATCAGGGGTAAGAGTGAGGACATTGTCCTTGAGGTAGCGCTACTTCTTGTACTGCGCTTTCTTCAGCCTTCTGCCTTCTTCAAATTTCCACTTCTCTTCTTCAATGAAGGCAGTCAAAACATGACTCTGACCAGGAGTGAGGTTCATCTCCGGCAAAGGCGTGTTTGGGTCCTTGTGCCATAGATCAATGAAGTCGAGGATCAACTTTGGATCCAATAGCATTGGCACATTGCTGCCTTTGGCCCTAGCGGCCCTGGCCTGCCTGTCTCTAATGATTTCGGCATCATCATCAGCCTCATTGTCATCAGAGGGCACTTGGAAGGCGACCTGTTTCTTGTGAGGACTTGGTCGAAGGCCTCATCCAGCAGTGGCCTTTTTCTTCAGCAGAGAGGGGCCAGCAGAGGAACTTGCAGATGCTCCTGAGGCAATTGAGATGCCTATAGTCCTTTGGCACGTGGCGAGGTGCACAGGTGCAGAGGATTTGGTCGGAGCAGCTGAAGACTTTGTCGGAGGAGCTGAGGACTTTGAAGGAGGAGCAAATTGAGTAATTGGCCGTGAGGGCATTGCTGAGGAACTTGGCCATGAGGGCATTGAGGGTGAAGCACTTGGCTTATGTGCAGGCTTCTTAGGCATCGCCTTCTTCGGCTTACTAGCAGAGGCCTCAGCGGCGGTAGCAGCAGCAGCAGAGTCTTCATTAAATTTCCTCACTGCTTCCTTTGCTTGTTTGGCCAGTTTGGCCTGGCACTTTGCCCATTCATCAGGATAATCCTCACCGCGCTTGAGGCTGGTGGGATCTGCCAATTGGCCTGGTGCCAATGGAAGTCTTGGGCATGGAGGGTTGAGTGCGAATTTCTTCATATACTTGGGAGTAACATATCTGTACTCCCTCCATTCCCGTGCCCATCTCCACTCTATCCTTTGTAAGCGCACCTTGCGCTGATTTTGTCCTCCTTGCCAAATTTGGCCTCATCAGGAGTGCAGTAATCCTTGTATATGTCCTCAGGGATTTCGAAAGCAGTGTTGACCTCAGGCCTCTTTCCACCCTTCTGTGGCTTCTTTCCTTCACCCATTTTCTTCAGCTGAGGAATATGAGCAACTGAAGTTTCTGAAGAGGTGTGCAACTTTTCTTCGAGGAACGCTGCAAATGAGTTAAGTTGATGAGAACCTAGTGATTCAGCAACGGACATTTGTACCTGTGAACAGAATATAGTTGCGAGGAATTTGGAGAGGTCATATGCGTTCTCAGAAGGTTTTTCAAAAAGAATAGGTTTGAGGAATTTGACCAGATGAGTCTTGAAGAATTTCACTAAGCGTTCTTGGTCTTAGGTTCCAGAGTTGTACAGATTGAAAATCCACACAATTGAGGAATCTTGAAGAAAATCATTTCTTAGAGAAATGAATCAAGAGCAGATGACATGTGAGGTGTTTAGTGTGTGAAGATTTGAAGAATAAACACCTTTGAAGATTTTCAAGAAAATATATGAATTAAAGAGGGTAGTGTAAGTGCATCTAGTGCCACCCCTAGTTGGTTTTGGAGTATTGATGACAAAGTTGGTTGAGGGACTAATGCGTCTGTGAGAATTGCAGGATAACACAGGTAGTGTCCTTCATTGATTCGGTTTACCTACCGGAGATGACCCCTAAAAATGTATGAAGACATTGAAGACAATGGTGGTAAGAGAAGATATTCATATTGAAGACTATGACATGAGAAGACATTACGTGAAGACAATGAAGCGCGAAGACTGTGTGGTTTCGTCGTTTCCTTTCTTCTTTGTTGAGTCATAGGAACCACCGTACTGTTAAGTGGGGTCCAAGTGAAATAAGTCAGAGTGACTGAAGTGATGCTCAACCCAAATCCTATGTCTTCGAGCGAAGACAATGAGAGCAAACCTTATCCAGAGCTGGATGAGTCAGCTTTGCTTGTAGCCCAAGTAAAGTTGTCGCGTGTGTTTGAAATCTGACCGTTGGAACACGTGTCAGTTCCTTAGTGACCCAGGGTCATTTTGGACAAATCAGGTCGGGTTGCCTAGTGGCAATAAATAGCCCACCCCCTACACCATAAATTGGTGGCTGCTCAGAGTTTGTGCACGACTTTTGTCGTTTGAGAGCAACCCACCTCGAAGCATTTGAGAGAGAGAAATCCTTGCGAGGACAAAGCCCAAAACACCCAGAGCCAAAGAGTGTTAGGCATCACTGAAGTCTTTCTGTCTATGTGACCTGAAGACTTATTACACTTGAGGACTGTGTATCCTCCAGCCGGTTAGGCGTCGCGTTCTGAGCATCCAAGAGTCATTGTGGATTGCCGGTGAACGAAGTCTGTGAAGGTTTGGAAGTCTCCCTTGAAGACTTACCAGAGTGATTGGGCGAGGACTGGGTGTCCTTAGCTCAAGGGGAATAAGGTGAAGACACAGTCTTCTGAGTTAAATCTCAGCCTCCCTAACCAGACATACAGTTGTCACAGCAACTGGAACTGGTCCAACAAATCCTGTGTCTTCAACAAGCAACTGGTTCTATCCCTTCCAACCTTACTTAAGTTTGTCTTCACGAAGTCACTGCTTGTCTGTATATCTGTTTGACTTCATTGCTTGACTACTATTGTTGATTGGTTTCACACTATCTTCCATCTTGATCCTTACTACCTAACTGCTATCAGTCCTGTGCTTTCACATCATTACATACTTGACTATGGCTTGTTTAGGGTAGTTTATCTTCCGCTGCATATCAATTAGGTTGTTTCTGTTGTTTGTCTTCGAAACTTCCAAGTTATGAAGACTTTCATAAAAATCGCCTATTCACCCCCCCTCTAGTCGATACTAGCACTTTCAATTGGTATCAGAGCAAGGTACTCCCTTGTTCTGTGTGATTCGGTTTAACCACCTGGAGTTTCAGCTATGTCGACTGCAGGTATAATCAAAGTCTCCGCTGCTTGCCCTGTGTTCGATGGAACTGAATATCCCTACTGGAAGAATAAGATGCGCATGCATCTTGAAGCCATTGATGTCGACCTCTGGTATGTCGTCAAGAACGGCGTTCCCAAAACTGGTGAAGGTGTCACCCCCACTGATGTCAAGAAGTTCATTCAACTGGACTCCACTGCAAAGAACATCATATGTGGTCATCTGACCAAAGGACAGTATGGCCATGTGAGTGCTCTGGAAACGTCGAAGCTAGTCTGGGACTGGCTATCCAAGGTCAATGAAGGCGTCTCAACCCAGAGAGATCAAAGGATCAGTGTTCTTCGCAACCTTTTCAACCGCTTCAAGAGGAATGACAATGAAAAATGTCCAACTCACATTTGATCGTCTGACTGACATCACAAATGAGCTTCAAGCTCTTGGCGCCACTGAGATCACCAAGCATGAAATCGTCAAGACACTGCTGAGATCACTTGACAGCTCCTTTGACACCCTTGCCCTCATGATACAAGAACGTCCTGACTTCAAGACACTCGATCCGTCTGATATACTTGAGAGGCTCAACACACATGAGTTCCAGCTTTCTGAGAAAAGAGATATCTATGGTCCAAACTATGGCCGAACTCGTGCTTTGAAGGCAAAAGTTGTTTTCTCATCTGAAGAAGAATCTAACTGCGGTTCTGATGATCCTGAAGACATTGGAAAGGAACTTGCAATGCTGGTGAAGAAGTTTCAGAGGTTCACCAAGAAAAAGGGGTTTAGAAAGTCTTCACGATCAAGCTCCAAGAATGATGAAGCTTCCACCCCTGACCACAAGAAGAGAACCTGCCACAAGTGCAAGAAAACTGGTCACTACATATCTGAGTGTCCACAGTGGGACAATGAGAAGAAGAAGAAGAAGAGCAAGGAATATGATTCTGATGATAAGAAGAAGAAGAAATCCTCAAAGTCTGCCAAGTCTTCATCATACAAGAAGAGCTCATCTGGCAAGGCTCGTGCTTTTGTTGGCAAGGAAATGGATTCATAGGAGGAGTCAGCTTCTGAGGATGCGGAGGTGGAATCTGGAGAGGAGTCTGACCCTGGCGTTGCAAGTCTGGCTTTAGCCACAGCCTATGTCGCCAAGTCTATCTTCAACACTGAAGACAATGTCTTCCGCACCAATGCTGAAGCCAATGACGAAGACGATCCTTCTCCCACCTACTGCTTCATGGCGCGTGGTGCCAAGGTAAAATCCCGTGATGCTTACTTTCAAACGTCAAGTGAAGATGACTCTGATTGTGAATCCAAACCCTGCTACAAAACACTTGCTAAAATTGCAACTGAACAACAAAAGGCTATGGAACATACTCAAAAACTGTTAGTCAAAAGCGATGACCTGTTGGACGTTGAAATGACACGCTCACAGTCCTTAGTTGATGACATAAAAAATCTTCATGCTAAGTACCAAGAACTTGAAGGTCGTCATGAATCGCTCTCAACAACTTATGAAAGGCTCTCCTATGATTATCTTCAAAGGAAACAAGAGCTTGAGAAATTGAGAGCGGCTCATGAAGATCTTCAAAAGGTGAATGAGTCACTTCGCGCCCAACAGATCAGTTCCACTCAGGATGTATTTGAACCACCATGTTTAAAATGCATTGAGCATGATAACGCCACATCTGTTGCTGAATGTTCCACTACTGCTGTTGTTTCATTGTCTTCACCTACTGAAGTGGTTACTAACCCCTCTGCGGAGGATACCACTAGTATTGCTGATGAAAATGCTAGGTTGAAGACATTGCTTGAAACAGGGATGTACAAAAGTTTAAAGGGACATCAGACACTCTGCGATGTCCTCAAAAAGCAGATTCTGAACCGAAACCCTAGGAAAGAGGGTGTTGGGTTCGAGAGGAAAATGAATGCTGATGGTTCCTACTGGAAGCCTGAGCAGTATCCCAAAACCACATGGGTTGCTGCAAAGGAACCTTCAGTGGATCCATCCACCTTATCTGGATTTACCTGTGCTAATCCTATTATCATTGATGAATCCTTTGATGCAAACTATAAGCTATTCAAAAATCAGAATGGTGAAGTGTTTGCCAGGTATATTGGTACTAACTACAGGAATGGACCTCCTGTGAAGAAGATCTGGGTTCCCAAAAGCTGCCTTGAGAATCTTCCTGTGAATGTCATCATGACACCACCAGTGAAGAAGACAAACCCCAGACCAAAGGCATCATATGGTCAAACGGCTACTTACGAACACAGGACTCACTTGAGTCACCCTAACGCCAATGTTTTGCAGGGAAATCATACTCAGACTCATGAATACGAGCGTGTGTCTTCAAACTGCTATGTTCATAGAACTAAGAACTTTTCTTCCTATTCACATGAGTATCATTCACCTCCTGCAAGGCTATTTGCTAGGGCTTCAAAGCCGAAATTCTCAGATGCAGCACTTAGGCTCATTGCTTCTAAGCCACCCCTGAAAATGTGGGTGGTGAAGAAAAATTAACTCTCTTTTGCAGAATGTGGTCTCCAGCCAGCAATCAATGGCGTCCGATATTATTGCTGGGGACCTAAAACTCACTTGGACGCACGTTAAAATATCATTCTATATGCTTCACATCTGAATTTCTTATCTGTCAAACTATGTCCTAACCTTGATATGAGATGTGATTGTCCCTATATGTGTCAAATGCTTATGCTTCACAACATACTTGTGAAGCCTATCCTCCAAACTGCACTGTAGGGTACATCACCAAAAGCTTCAGAATGGATTATGGACAGTAGATGCACAAATCATATGACTGGTGATCGAAGTCTTCTCATGGACTCAACCTTACGTCCATCCGACAAGAGTCAAATAACATTTGCTGACACTGGTAAAAGCAAAGTATTGGGTCTAGGTAGAGTTGCAATCTCAAAGGATCAGCACATGGATAAAGTGATGCTTGTTGAATCCCTTGGTTTCAACTCAAGCTCTGTCTCAATGCTTTGTGACTTGAACATGATTGTGATATTTGGCAAATATCGTTGCCTTGTACTAATGGAATCTGACAAATCTCTAGTCTTTGAAGGGTATCGAAAAGATGATCTATACATGGTAGATTTCTCAGCAGGTCCACAGCTTGCCGTGTGTCTTCTCACAAAAGCTTCAGAATGCTGGCTCTGGCATCGAAGGCTAGGACATGCTGGCATGAGGAACTTACACTCGCTCGTCAAGAAGAAGCATGTCATAGGCATCGAAGATGTCAAGTTCAAGAAGGATCATCTGTGTGGTGCCTGTGAAGCTGGAAATATGACAAGGGCAAAGCACCCCTCGAAGACAATCATGACAACATCTCAACCCTTCGAGCTGTTACACATGGACTTATTTGGGCCTACTCACTACTCCACTCTCACAACAACTGCCTGTCTCTATGGCTTCTTCATTGTTCATGACTACTCAAGATACACATGGGTTCATATAATTCTGTACAAGACTGAAGTGCAAGATGTCTTCAGGCGCTTTGCAAATCGAGTAATGAACAACTATGGTGTGAAGATCAAGCACATAAGAAGTGACAATGGCACTGAATTCAAGAACACTGGACTTGATCTGTATCTGGATACAATGGGAATCACTCATGAGTTCTCTGCTCCATACACACCTCAGCAAAATGGCATCGTTGAGCGCAAAAACAGAACCCTCATTGAGATGGCTCGAACAATGCTAGATGAATACAAGACACCAAGGAAGTTCTGGCCCGAAGCTATTGATACTGCATGTCACATCATCAACCGTGTGTACATCCATAAGCTTCTCAACAAAACATCATATGAGCTGCTCACTGGCAAGCAGCCAAACGTCAGTTACTTCAGAGTATTTGGAGCTAGATGCTGGATCAAGGATCCCCATCACAAGTCAAAATTTGCACCTAAGGCTCACGAAGGCTTCATGCTTGGCTATGGAAAGGATTCACACTCCTACAGAGTCTTCAACCTTTTTCTCTACAAAATCGTTGAAATTGTGGATGTGAAATTTGATGAAACCAATGGTTCACAGAGAGAGTTTCTGCCAAGTACCCTAGATGAAGCTCCTTCAAACGAGTCTATAAAGCTGATGGGAACTGGTGAAATCATGCCCTCTGAAGCACAGCCTGAAGAGGAACTTATCATCTCTGCACCAAATCAACTTGAAGACAATGCTCAGACCGAAGACAATTCTCCCAATGATGACAATGATCAGCCAGAGCAAAATCTTCGTCCAGTTCATCCTCGTGTTGCAAATGAAGTTCAAATAGAGAAGATTATTGACAGCATCAATGCACCTGGTCCTCTCACTCGATCAAGAGCAACACAGCTAGCAAACTTCTGTGGGCACTTTTCATTTGTGTCAATATCAGAACCCAAGAAAGTTGCTGAAGCCTTTATGGAACCTGAATGGATTCAAGCCATGCAAGAAGAACTTCAACAGTTCAAGCTGAATAATGTTTGGGAACTTGTCAAGCGACCTGACCCTCACAAGCATAACATTATTGGAACAAAATGGATATATCGAAACAAGCAAGATGAGCACGGTCAAGTCGTCAGAAACAAAGCTCGTCTTGTGGCTCAAGGTTACACTCAAGTTGAAGGAATTGACTTCGATGAAACATTTGCTCCTGTTGCTAGGCTTGAAGCTATTCGAATACTGCTAGCCTACGCAAATCATCACAATATCTTGCTACATCAAATGGATGTGAAAAGTGCATTTCTCAATGGCAAGATTGAAGAAGAAGTATATGTCGCACAACCACCTGGCTTTGAAGATCCAAAACATCCTGATATGGTGTACAAGCTAAACAAAGCACTATATGGCCTCAAACAAGCTCCTCGCGCCTAGTATGATACAATCAAAGACTTCCTGAAGAGCAAAGGTTTCAAACCTGGATCCCTCGATCCCACTCTCTTCACGAAGACAAATGATGGTGAACTGTTTGTGTGCCAAATATATGTGGATGACATAATCTTCGGCTGCACCAACCAGAAGTACAGTGATGAGTTTGGGTACATGATGCAAGAGCAATATCAAATGTCCATGATTGGTGAGCTGATGTTCTTCCTTGGTCTTCAAATTCATCAGCAGAGGAATGGCATCTTTATATCTCAAGAGAAATACCTCAAAGACTGTCTGAAGAAGTTTGGAATGGAAGACTGCAAAGGCTACACGACGCCAATGCCAGCCAAACACCATCTTGGTCCCGACGACAATGGTAAAGAGTTCGATCAAAAGGTATATCACTCCATGATTGGTTCTTTGCTTTATTTATGTGCATCTAGGCCAGATATTATGCTTAGTGTTTGCATGTGTGCTCGATTCCAAGCGGCACCAAAGGAATCACATCACTTAGCTGTGAAGCGAATTCTTCGATATTTGGCCTACACCCCAACACTCGGATTATGGTATCCCAAGGGCTCAAGATTCGATTTGGTTGGATTCTAGGATGCTGATTATGCTGGTGACAAGGTGGATCGCAAGTCTACATCTGGCACATGTCATTTTCTTGGTCGATCTCTTGTCTGTTGGTCTTTGAAGAAGCAGAACTGCGTATCACTCTCAACGGTTGAATCTGAATACATTGGTGCTGGATCTTGTTGTGCTCAGCTTCTATGGATGAAGCAAACTCTCAAGGATTATGGCATCAATCTAAAACAAGTACCACTCTTCTGCGACAATGAAAGTGCCATCAAAATAGCCAACAATCCAGTCCAACACTCGAAGACAAAGCACATTGAAATTCGTCATCACTTCCTCAGAGATCATGTTATGAAGAAAGATATAGATATCATGCACATCAACACTGAAGAGCAACTGCCAGATATCTTCACAAAGCCCTTGGATGAGAAAAGGTTTTGCAAGTTACGGTGTGAGCTAAATATCTTGGAATCCTCGAATGTCCTGTGATCAGGCACACATCCTAACACTTATGCATGTTGATGACTTAGATGTGCAACACACAAAGTAATGTATGTCTTCAATCAATGAAGATATACACTATGAGTGTGAATACATTAACATGGAATTTGACTTCGGAGCGCCACGATAATTGTGCGCCGTGTCTGGGTGTAATACTTCCTATACGGTGGGTAACGCCACCACCAACTTTTCTTGTTTGAAGTGTTTCACTCAAGGCGTTATATTGCAATGACTTCGCATTTGGTTTATCTTTAGTTTCAATTTGTCTTCATGACTTTCTGCACTATGATGATTTGATTGCATTCTAATATATATATACACTAGTGTTCTGTCCTCTACAGCGTTCACTTATAGCTATGTCTTCAAGACTGAATCTTTTGAACTAAGTGAATGTGATCGGACCCTAACTTCTCTATGCTTCCTATCTCAAATCTATCTGTCCAAATCATATGCATTCTATTGAAACTGTCGAATGTCTTCTCTGCGTCCTAGTCAGCAGAAGGCAAAGAGACAAACATTAAATCTGTTTTAAATTGCTTATCTTTACTGTTGAAATCCGGAGAAGCCAAAACAACTCTCCGACATGCCTGGCGGGCGTGGGAACGTGGGACTACTCTGAGTATGTTGCATGCTTGCCACGTGCCTCACAGATGTGAACCGCCAGGGGCACCTGCGTAATTGCGATAGGTCTCTCACCTACTTATAAATACCTGTCCCCTGCAGTAAAGAAATTCTTCTTCCACCTCTCCACCTCCGTCAAAACCCTAGCGCCACCGCTAGCTCGCGACGACGCCGGCGACGAAGCGCTTAGCTGCCGCAACTTCTCCGACGCCGTCCTCACGCCGGCCGCGGACATCATTCTCTCCGCCGTCGCTGTAGGTGTCCTCCGTCGCCAAGTTAGGGCACGGTGGGCTGAACTGCTCGGTCTCCCACTCTTCCCATCTAGCAGTTTGTCGTGCGGTAATTATAACTCTATTTTTACCACCTTTTTGATCTTCAAGATTCATCCTGTTTACCGAAAGTAGTTTCTGTCTATTCAAAGCTAGATCTATTCTGTCTGCATCTCATACTGCTTAGTCGATTCACTTAGATTTCCTATCTAGGTTGATTCCTCACTTGTACTTGTTCACGGATTGGTACAAATCTGGAACCAACTCACATATATAAGTGAATGTCTTCGCATCATGAGGTCAATGTCTTCAAACTGATTTATCTTCAAAATCTTCTGAGAATGCATATGACCTCTTCCCCTTCCCTCGCATCTCTAATGCTGTCATAGGTACATGTCCGTGGGAGAATCCCTTGGTTCTCATAGTCTGCATTCGTTTCCAGAATACTTACAGCATCATATAAATTCTCCTGAAGCCAGTTCCTGCTTGACCAGCAAGCGAAAGTCTCTGAAGCCTTTGAATGTATTGAAGCCTTTCAGTTTGAAATTCATGGCTTCAGAAAAATCTGCAAGGAAGGGTGGGAGACAGCGCAGAGAAGGAACATCCAAAGATCTGCCTGAAGACTTAGCAGAACTCTACAAGACAGATCCAGAAGAGAATTATCATCAGAGGAAGACGTGAATCCAATGGATTCGATGCTATTGGGCTGAACAATGGTTCAAGTACAAATTCGTGACCAAGGAATATGTAGAGAAGTATGCTATCAAAAGTCCTTGGGGCGATATTCTCTATCGAGGCCTTCAACCCAAGAACAGAGATGAAGCTGTTGATCAAGGCTTCTATCCTTGCATGGTCCGTGGACCTCAGCCTAAGAGTGCCAATCCCACCTCATTACTCTGGTGTCGTGATGATGCCCTCTTCAAGCGCAACTTTCAGCACGCAAAGGCTTCGGCCAAGGAAAACAAGAAATCATTGGGATTGGACTTCAACCCTGGTCCCTCTGCTCCTCGTGCTGACGGCTCTCGTGATGCAGAACCAAATGTCATTGGCCCCTTTGCCAACCTTGACGGCCTCATCACTTACGTCATGGTCCAAGGTGCCAAAGTTGATCATTCTGATCATGATGCTGATACTGATGAAGCCCCTGCTCCTTCTCCAAAGCCACAGAAGCAAAAGAAGTTAAAGGCTTCAACATCAGCTGCACAACCAAAGACTTCTCGTGCGAAGCCACTGGCCACTGCACCTCCTGAAGCCAGTGTGCAATCTGAAGATCTGTCCCGTGTCTCCAAGAGAACGGACAAGAAGAAGCAACTTGTTAGACCATCCGATCAAAGAGCCTTGACTCCTGCCGCAATTCTGCGTGATGATCCCATTGATCTTTCAAGTGATGAAGATCTTGCTGATGACGCCCTTGAGCAATTGATCAAGAGCAAAGAAGAAGCAGAAATCTTCAACAACTTGCCTCTCTTTGATGTGGCAATTATTCACAACTTCATTGATGAATGGTTCGACACCCCCAATGTTAGCTTTGATGACCTGCAGCTTCCCATTGGCCTCAGCGTCGCCTTCAATGGCGCCATTGCTTCTGAGCTGGTTATCGCTCAGCGAATCGTTGAGCTCAAAAACAAGATTGATTTTGAGAAGGCTCAATTTAAGAAACATGTGGCCCGTCTGAGTGTTCAAGACGTCAAAAACTTCAAGGTCATGATGCATGAGCTCAAAGAAGCCTTTCTCAAGAAGCGTCAAGAAGCTCAAGGCTCTCGTGAGCGTATGAAGCTTTTGGATGACAAGTGTGTGCTTGCCTACAATGAGGTTGAGAAGCGAAAGTCACTTGGCCGTCCAGGCATTGACCCCAGGATGGCTGCAAAGAAAAAGAAGAAGTTTTCTGCTGACCAGCCTGCACCCTCTAGCCAAGAAGCCCCTCGCATTGTCTTCCCCAGCAGCATGACTGGCTCGAAGCCAAAGGTCACAACAACCGCTTCAGAACAGAAGAAGACAAGGGCTGCAGAGGCTGAAGCCAGAAAGAGGAAGAATACTGAAGCCTCTGATGCCGCTCCCCTCAAGAAGAAGCGCAAGACCAAGAAGAATCGGGCTGCTCCCACAAAGCCCCTCATGGTTGAACCCATCTCAATGGTTCGCCCTGAGTCTGAACATCAAGAAAGATAGATTATAGTCCATGAGCCTGCTACCACAGAAGCTCATGTGACTGAAGATATTCCAGCAGCTGAACCCAATGCTGCTGAAGACATTGGTCAAGATGACAATGTAGCTGATGATGAAGTTCTTCCTCAGATCGAAAATGACTTGGTATCATCGCCTGTTCATACGAACAACGAACTCATCAGCATTGGTCGTCCATTGACGCCAATAGCTCAGGATGCATTGTGGGCTGATCACCCACAACTACGAGACTCCCCCAGTACTCCCCTACAACAACAACAAGCTACCCCCAACGTGCAAGAAGAGGATGAAGACGTTTAGGCTCAGCCAACTCCATCTCCTAAAGTGAAGCCAGCTCTTCGCAGGCTTCGCAGAGGACAAAGGCCTGAAGTCCCTCTGTTGAGTGTTCCAGAAGGAGAAGTGCAACGTTCACCTGTTGCACGACAAGTATTTTCTGAACCTGCTCCAACAGTGAATGTCTCCGAGTCTGAAGCACATGCTGCTGAAGACATTCCGGCTGCATCAGCCGAAGAAAATCAAGAAGAAGTGCGTGTACCAACCCCCCAGTGATTGAAGAAGAAGCAGTTCATGATTTGAACGTGTCTGTGCCCGACCCTCCTGTTCGTCAAGAGGAGGTTGAAAATGTTGAGGCTGCCACCACCAACATCAATACAGCCAATGACGTAGTCATGGCTGATGCTAATGTGGAGCCTGCACCAACTATGCCTGAAACCAATGCGGCCACTGTGCCTGAAGCAAATGTGGCTACTGAACCTGAAGCCCATGAGAATGCTGCACCTGAAGCCACTGAGAATGCTGCACCTGAAGCCAATATGACAACTGCCCCCGAAGCACCTGGCGTGCAGCCTGCCTCTGATGTTGCCCCTGCTCCTATTCCGCCTCCAAGGCCTCACACAATTGAGCAAGCATACAGTCATGGTCAGCTCACTACTGTCCGATGGCCCGTTCTGGTGCCTCCACCCTCTGCCTCAGGACCACAATTTGACTATCATGTTGAGCATAGGCCTCAAGTACAGAAGCCAAAGCCCAGGTTGCCCTGGTTTCCAGGTACTGCCAACTCCCCCGGGTCCTTCAATGCAAATGGCTTCAAAAGCCACAATACCTTCTTTGACAGCGCTAAGAACCCCTACACCAAGCCAAGAATATCATCAGATAGGTTCTGGAGCTATCAGCAGAGAAGCTATTACTCATGCGTGTTATATGATCAAGGGCGCATTTTCCCTCATATGCGCCTTGACACTGAAGCTATTGCTGGATTTCCGTGCTTAGAAGAAGCACTTGACTACTTTCGAGACGCTGGTCTACTCCATTTTGTGACAGACAAAGAACATTGGAATGAAGAGCTATTGCTTCAATTCTATGCCACTCTGCACATTTGCGGTTACTACAGAGACATCAAGACTTGGGTTCTCGAGTGGATGACTGGAAATGTTCATCATGAAGTCAAAGCTGTGGATATCATTGAGCTTACAGGGCTAGCCACTCCAGGAGAACTGTATGAGCCTAACTATCAACTACACCACAATGCTGTGGAGAGCATTTTTCATAAGCCAGAACCCAATATGAGCCAGATGCTGAGCATGATGAAGCCTCTGCCATCTGACGCTGAGTATCCCACACATTTCTTTGTTGAAGACCTTGAGTATCTGCCTCGAACCATATATCATATCATCAGGCGAACTCTATGGCCAGTCAAGGGACACTCATCAGCGGCCAAGCTTGAAGGAGCTAGGAATTCTTCATAAGGCAACTTGCTACTTCTGGCTCTGACCTATTTGGTCTGAAGTTTTATGCTCCATGGATCATGCGCCTCATCAAGCGACACTCATCTGTCAGTTATCAGCCCTTTGCGCGCAATCATATAATATTTCTACCAGAAGTTGATATGTCAGTTGATGCTATATACCCAGATCCTGCCAAGAAGCCTCTTTGTCTTCAGAATGTCGAGCATCATAGCTTTGCTCAGCCTATTGAAGGTGTTCAAGCAGCAACCAGAATCTATCCACTAGCTGGTAACACTCGTCTGCCTCATCGTGCACCCACTGAAGCCACTGAAAGCACCATTACCCAAAGGCGACCGAAGCGTTCTCGTGTTCTAAATGACCGAGAACTTCTAGTGGCCCTTCATCAGAAACAAGATAAACATCACTTTTGGCTCAAGAGACAGATGCAAAGCCTCTTGGTGGATGTCAATCGCATTCGCAACCTCGCCACCAAGAATGCCTTTGTTGCTCATGAAACTTGCCGGAGGTCATGGAAGAGTTTGACCCTACTCAGTGCTGAAGCGGATCTTCAAGATGATGGCTTCAATAAACGATTTCAGTTCGACTCCACTCCTCCACGGACTGCTACCCTGCGTCGAATCCATCTCTTGAAGACTCTGAATATTCCTCCTCCGCGGCAACAGTTAATGCCAGAGTGATCGATGATGAAGATGATGCCACTTCACCACCTCCAACTACTACGCGCATCGACACTACACCAAGTTCATCTGCACCGCCAACCAACGACAACAACCCTGCTACTTCACCTACTCATGACGAGTAGATGCTCTATGTCTTCAAACCTTTTTGGTCATTACTGACAAAAGGGGGAGAAGCGTATGAGTTGATAGTCTTCATGCGGGTTCATATGGGCGGTTGCATTATATTTTGCTGCGTGCTTACAACTCTTGCATTTTGATACATTTGGTTCTTCGAGTTGTAACACCTAAACTTGATGGTCGTCTGCTACTTCTGCTACGTGTTTGCTTTACTCTGATGCGAAGATAAATTCCGCATGTGCGATGATAACTTCCGCACTTAGATCATTTTGCAGACGTCCATTTTTCATTATGCATGTCATTCTACTTGTTATATCAGTTCATGCATGATAAATTATCTTCATAAGTAGAAGTGGATCTCCATAAATAAAACCTGCCATGTGCATTTCCAGTCCAAAAGCAAATTACTTATATGCACATCTTCAGGGGGAGCCCTTGCTACTTATGAAGATAATTCCCTATCCTTACAATTTCACATACTTTATCCTCGTTGAAAACTTCAACCAGTTTGTCATCAATCACCAAAAAGGGGGAGATTGTAAGTGCATCTAGTGCCACCCCTAGTTGGTTTTGGAGTATTGACGACAAAGTTGGCTGAGGGACTAATGCGTCTGTGAGAATTGCAGGATAACGCAGGTAGTGTCCCTCATTAATTCGGTTTACCTACCGGAGATGACCCCTAAAAATGTATGAAGACATTGAAGACAATGGTGGTAAGAGAAGATATTCATATTGAAGACTATGACATGAGAAGACATTACGTGAAGACAATGAAGCGCGAAGACTGTGTGGTTTCGTCGTTTCCTTTCTTCTTTGTTGAGTCATAGGAACCACCGTACTATTAAGTGGGGTCCAAGTGAACTAACTCAGAGTGACTGAAGTGATGCTCAACCCAAATCCTATGTCTTCGAGCGAAGACAATGAGAGCAAACTCATCCAGAGCTGGATGAGTCAGCTTTGCTTGTAGCCCAAGTAAAGTTGCCGCGTGTGTTTGAAATCTGACCGTTGAAACACGTGTCAGTTCCTTAGTTACCCAGGGTCATTTTGGACAAATCAGGTCGGGTTGCCTAGTGGCTATAAATAGCCCACCCCCTACACCATAAATTGGTGGCTGCTCAGAGTTTGTGCACAGCTTTTGTCGTTTGAGAGCAACCCACCTCGAAGCATTTGAGAGAGAGAAATCCTTGCGAGGACAAAGCCCAAAAGACCCAGAGCCAAAGAGTGTTAGGCATCACTGAAGTCTTTCTGTCTGTGTGACCTGAAGACTTATTACACTTGAGGACTGTGTATCCTCCAGCCGGTTAGGCGTCGCGTTCTGAGCATCCAAGAGTCATTGTGGATTGCCGGTGAACGAAGTCTGTGAAGGTTTGGAAGTCTCCCTTGAAGACTTACCAGAGTGATTGGGTGAGGACTGGGTGTCCTTGGCTCAAGGGGAATAGGGTGAAGACACGGTCTTCTGAGTTAAATCTCAGCCTCCCTAACCAGACGTACAGTTGTCACGGCAACTGGAACTGGTCCAACAAATCCTGTGTCTTCAACAAGCAACTGGTTCTATCCCTTCCAACCTTACTTAAGTTTGTCTTCATGAAGTCACTGCTTGTCTGTATATCTGTTTGACTTCATTGCTTGACTACTATTGTTGATTGGTTTCACACTATCTTCCATCTTGATCCTTACTACCTAACTGCTATCAGTCATGTGCTTTCACATCATTACATACTTGACTATGGCTTGTTTAGGGTAGTTTATCTTCCGCTGCATATCAATTAGGTTGTTTCTGTTGTTTGTCTTCGAAACTTCCAAGTTATGAAGACTTTCATAAAAATCGCCTATTCACCCCCCTCTAGTCAATACTAGCACTTTCAGGCAGTAAAAGTAACTTTTAATTACCCTTATTAAATAACACGACGAACTGGGAAGAGTAGATGTGAAGTTCGTCAGTTCAGATCTTCCACGCCCTAACTCGGTAGAGGAAGACGACTATGGCGGCGGCGGAGTGAAGAAATCCGCAACCGGCACGAGTACGACGACAACGAGGTCGAGGAAGTGAAGCTCTTCATCACCGGCGATGATGAAGTAGCAGCGGCGATAGGGTTTGAGAAGCTCGAGCGGGAGTGAGAGCGAGCAGAGTAAAAACGAAGTGAGGAAGAGGCAGGGCTATTTATAGTGGGAGAGAAAAACTGTACGCCCGAGGAAATCGGACGAACGTGCCCCTGGACCTTCTCATTCGCTTGACATGTGTCACCCACGTACTGAGAGGTGGCGATCGTGTAGGATCGTGGGTGAATAGATAAGTATTTTGTCGTGGGATGCGGAACGGTTTGAGCAGCAAAGCCGACTATTCAGACAAGATAAGTTAAAAGTTCCGTTCGCAGTTTCTTTAGCTGTCAAGGACACAGTGAAGATTTTGAACGAGTTTCAAATAGAACGCACATGAAGAATTTGTGAACAGACTGGGTTCAGTTTAGCATAGAGGGGGAATGGTCCGATCACATTCACTTAGCAGAAGAAATCAACTTGAAGAATTAGCAATAAGTGAATGCTGTAGAGGACATAAAACTCATATAAATATATAGCCAATGAAGAAAAATGTCAGAAAGAGTGAAGACAATGCAAAGTTGAAGAATTTGAAAAACTGAGGAATTTCACAAAAATGAAGAAAAACTCAAATTGAAAATATTCAACTTTGGTTGGTGGCGTAACCCATCGTATAAGAAAGCTGATTTCACACACCGCGTACAATTGTCGTAGGGCTCTGAGAACCAATTTCTTCATTAATTTCTTCACACTTAGAGGGTTAGTCTTCATTGATTGAAGAAATGTTTTACTTCGTGTGTTGCGCATCTAAGTCATCAAGTCAGCATAAGTGTTAGGATGCGTGTCCATTTCAGAGAACATTCAAAGATTCTAGGATATTTAGCTCACACCGCAACTTGCTAAATCTCTTCTCATCCAAGGGCTTAGTGAAGATATCGGCCAGCTGGTCTTTGGTGCTTGCGTGGTCGATGGAGATGTCGCCCTTCAACAGATGATCATGAAGAAAATGATGATGAATCTGGATGTGCTTGGTCTTCGAGTGTTGAACTGGGTTATGAGCAATCTTGATAGCGCTCTCATTGTCGCAGTAGAGAGGCACATTCTTCACGTTGATGCCATAGTCCTTGAGTGTTTGCTTCATCCATAGTAATTGAGCACAGCACAATCTAGCAGCAATGTACTCAGCTTCTGCAGTGGAGAGTATACGCAGTTCTGTTTCTTTGAGGACCAATAGACCAAAGATCGTCCGAGGAAACGGCATGTGCCTGACGTTGACTTGCGGCCCACACGATAACCAACATAGTCTGAGTCTGAACATCCAATGAGATCAAACGAAGAGCCCTTGGGATACCATAATCCAAGTGTTGGTGTGTGAGCTAGATATCGAAGAATATGCTTCACAGCCTTATGGTGTGATTCCTTCGGTGTAGCCTGAAATCGGGCACACATGTAAACACTAAGCATAATATCCGTCCTAGATGCACATAGGTACAATAAAGAGCCAATCATGGAGCAGTATACCTTTTGATCAAAGTCTTTACCATTTTCATCAGTGCATAGATGGACATTTGTGGGCATTGGAATTTTGACCCCTTTGCAATCTTGCATGCCGAATTTCCTCAATACGTCCTTGAGGTATTTCTCCTGAGATATGAGTATGCCATTGCGCTGTTAACGAACTTGAAGACCTAAAAAGAATTTCAATTCTCCCATCATAGACATTTGATATTCTTCACTCATCATATAGGCAAATTCATCACTGTAACGTTGGTCAGTACAGCCAAAAATGATATCATCAACATAAATTTGGCACACAAACAATTCACCATCATAAGATTTAGTGAAAAGAGTTGGGTCGAGTGAACCGGGTTTGAAGCCTTTGTTCATGAGGAATTCCTTCAAAGTATCATACCACGCCCGAGGGGCCTGCTTGAGGCCATACAGGGCCTTATTGAGTCTGAAGACTTTGTCAGGATGCTTTGGATCTTCAAAACCTGGGGGTTGAGCAACATATACTTCTTCCTCAAGCTTACCATTGAGGAATGCACTTTTCACATCCATTTATTGTAAGATAACATCATGATGGTTAGCATAAGCAATTAATATGCGAATAGCCTCAAGTCTAGCAACAGGTGCAAAAGTTTCATCGAAATCAATTCCTTCAACCTGTGTGTAGCCTTGAGCTACAAGCCGTGCCTTATTCCTCACCACAAGGCCATTTTCATCTTGCTTGTTGTGGTAGATCCACTTTGTGCCAATAATGTTGTGCTTGCGAGGATCTGGACGTTTGACCAGTTCCTAGACGTTGTTGAGCTCGAACTGATGTAATTCTTCTTGCATAGCTTGAATCCACTCAGGCTCCAGAAATGCTTCATCTACCTTAGTGGGCTCTGTGATAGAGACAAGAGCAAAGTGCCCACAAAAGTTAGACAAATGTGAAGCTTTTGAGCGTGTGAGAGGACCTGGTGCTTCAATGTCATCCATGATCTTCTCGATTTGCACTTCGTTTGCCATGCGAGGATGAACGGGTTGTCTTCAAGGAATTTGATCTGCATTTTATTCAGGTGCGCCAGCTCAATGTTCATCACGTTCTGGAATGAATTCTTCAGCAGATTCTTCGGTAGGAATGACATCCTCAGTAGCCTTGAACTTGATAGATTCCTTAGGTGCTGGTTCATCTAACACAGAAGGTAGGTGCTCTCTTTGCGAGCCATTAGTTTCATCGAACCGCACATCTACAGTTTCAACAACCTTGTAAAGAATGTTGTTGAAGACTTTGTAAGTGTGCGAGTCCTTTCCGTAACCAAGCATAAAACCCTCATGAGCTTTCAGTGCAAATTTAGAATTGTGAGGAGGATCTCTAATCCAACATTTAGCACCGAAGATTTGAAGTAACTCACATTGGGTTTCTTGTTAGTGAGGAATTCATAAGCAGTCTTCTTGAAGAATTTATGAAGATATACTCTGTTGATGATGTGTCATGCAGTATCAATAGCCTCAATCCAGAAACGATGAGGCATCTTGTATTCATCAAGCATAGTGCAAGCCATCTCAACAAGAGTTCTGTTCTTGCGCTCCACGACGCCATTTTGCTGAGGAGTATAAGGAGCAGATAACTCATGAGTAATATCAAGTTCATCAAGATAGTCATCAAGACCAGAATTCTTGAACTCAATCCCATTGTCACTTCTGATGTGCTTGATCTTCACACCAAAGTTGGTTGAAGCCCTCGAGGAAAATCGTTTGAAGACTTCCTGCACCTCATGTTTGTAAGTGACAATGTGCACCCATGTGTAACGAGAATAATCATCAACAATAACAAATCCATATAGAGATGCATCATTTGTAACAGCATAATAATGATTAGGACCAAAGAGATCCATGTGAAGCAATTCAAATGGTCGAGTGGTAGTCATGATAGTCTTCGCTGGATGCTTGGCCTTTGTCATCTTTCCAGCTTCACAGGCTCCACATAAGTGATCCTTGAGGAATTTGACATTCTCAATGCAAATGACATGCTTCTTCTTCGCAAGCGTGTGCAAATTCCTCATGCCAGCACGACCAAGTCATCGATGCCATAGCAAGTAGACATACGGCCGGTTGTGGTCCTGTAGAGAAATCAACAATGTACAAGTCTCCTCTCCTAAAGCCTTCGAAGACTTTGGAATTGTCAGCTTCCATGATCACAACACAGCGATATTTGCCAAAGACAACAACCATATCAAGATCACAAAGCATTGAGACAGACATGAGATGTTGTATCCTAAGGACTCGAGAAGCATGACTTTGTCCATGTGTCGATCCTTTAAGATCGCAACCTTACCTTGACCTAATACCTGACTTTTGCCATTGTGAGCGAAGATGATATGCTTCAGATGCGATGGTGATAAAGGAGCATCCATCAATAGATTCTTGTCACCAGTCATGTGATTTGTACGTCCACTATCGAGGACCCACTCATTTGCTTTGGGTTGATCATCCTGCAGATGAATTAGTGCAACTTACGAACTCATATACTTCATCAGTGAAGAATATGACATCAATATCATCAGATCAATTTCATCAAGCAATAGAACAGATAAACAGTTTGAGGACGTGAGAAATGAAAGTTCATTTCTTCATGATTAGCCTGCGTCCTTTCAGGCAATGTTTAGGTCTCCAGCAAATTCTTCAGACATTTTGAGCACGTTTGGAGACCTGACCCTGCATAAGAGGTTAGTTCTTTTCTTCACCACCCACATCTGAAGGGGTGGCAAAGAATTCATCACTCTGCGAGCACCATATGAGAAAGGTGGCATAGAAGCCAGTCCACTTTGTTTCACATAAGAGGGGTTAGGATAAGCATATGAATAAGTAGAGAAATTCTTCGAGGACTTATGAACAAAATGATTAGAAGAATAATGCTCATATTCATAGCCCTTAGCTCTACCTTGTGAAACAGAGGGGTTAGCACGATGATGATCATTTGAGGACTTTGATCCTTTTGAGGAATTTGATCCATATGAAGAATTTGGTCCATATGAAGAATTTGGTCCGTATGAAGAATTTGATCTGGAGTTCCTATTCTTCATAGGTGGTGTCATGAGGACATTCACCTGAAGACTTTCAAGGCAACTTTTGGGAACCCAAATTTTCTTCATAGGAGAACCGTTCCTGCAGTTAGTGCCGACATATCTAGCAAATACTTTACCATTCTCATTTTTGAATAGTTTATAGTTGGAGTCAAATGACTCATCAGAAGAATGAGGAGATTCACATGTAAAGTCAGATAAATTGGATGGATCAACTGGAGGTCCCTTTGCAGCAACCCATGAGGTTTTGGGGTACTGCTCAGGCTTCCAATATGTTCCATCAGCATTGAGTTTCCTCTCAAAGGCAATACCCTCTTTCTTAGGGTTCATGTTGAGGATTTGCTTTTTAAGCACATCACAAAGAGTCTGATGCCCTTTGAGGCTTTTGTACATGCCTGTCGTGTACAATTCCTTCAGCCCTGCATCATTAGTGATACTAGCAATGTCCTCAGATGAGGAATTAGTGATAGCAGAGACAGATTAAAAATTTGTAGCATTAGAAGCATTTGAACATTCAGGTGAAGAATTAGCAGATTCATGTTCAATGCACTTTAGACATGGAGGAACAAATTCTTCCTGAGTAGCGCTGATTTGTTGAGCAAGTAATGAATCACGCTCCTTCTGAAGATCTTCATAATCCACTCTTAGCTTCTCAAGATCTTTCTTTCTTTGAATAAATTCATAAGAAAGCTTCTCATGATTACATAAGAGAGTGTTATGATGACCTTTGTCAAACTTGGACTGAAGTCTCTGAAGATTTTCAGTCAAGGTTTTAGTGCAATCCATTTCTTCACCCAACATATCATCACTTTTATCTAGCATGATTTGAATCTTTTCAAAAGACTTTTGTTGTTTCACAGCAATGTTAGCAAGTTTAGAGTAGCTGGGCTTGAGGTTTTCATCAGATTCATCCTCACTAGATTCAGAGGAGGCGTATTTAGTTACCTTGGCACCCTTTGCCATGAAGCAATAGGTGGGAGCATAGTCATCATTGCCTTCATCAGCTTTGTTGGTGAAGCCATTTTCTTCAGAGTTGAAGATGGACTTGCTGACGAATGCAGTAGCGAGAGCTAGGCTCGCCACACCAGACTCGGACTCCTCAGATGCCTCCTCGTCCTCATGTTCCTCAGACTCAGCCTCAGAGTCCATTTCCTTTCCAATGAATGCCCGAGCCTTCTTGGAGCTGCTCTTCTTGTGCGATGTGGACTTCGAGGATTTTGATGATGAAGACTTTGAAGATTTTTTTCTTCTTCTTCGCCTCATCAGAACTGTAGTCCTTGTATTTCTTCTTCTTAGATTCCTTATCCCACTGAGGACAATCTTGAATGTAGTGACCAGGTTTCTTGCATTTGTGGCATAGCCTCTTCTTGTAGTCACTGGACGAGGAATCGTTGCTCCTTGAGGATTTTCCAAAGCGACCACATCTTGAGAGCTTCTGAAATTTCTTCACGAGCAGTGCTAGTTCCTGGCTCAGTTCTTCAGGATCACCAAGGCTGCTAGTAGAGTCCTCATCTTCAGACTCAGAGACTGCCTTGGCCTTCAGAGCACGTGATCTGCCATAGCTCGAACCATAGAGATCTCTCTTCTCAGCAAGCTGGAACTCATGAGTATTTAGCCTCTCGAGGATATCAGCGGGATCAAGTGACTTGTAATCAGCACGTTCTTGAATCATCAGTGCGAGAGTGTCAAATGAAGAATCGAGCGATCTCAGCAATTTCTTCACCACCTCATGCTCAGTGATGTCAGTGGCGCCAAGCGCTTGAAGCTCATTTGAGATGTCAGTGAGGAGATCGAAGGTTTGCTGAACATTTTCATTGTCGAGTCTTTTGAAGCGGTTGAAGAGATTGCGAAGAACGTCAACGCAAGAGTCACGTTGAGTTGAGACTCCTTCATTCACTTTGGACATCCTATCCCAGATAAGCTTAGCAGTTTCCAAAGCACTCACTCTTCCATTCTGCCCTTTGCGCAGATGGCCACAAATGATATTCTTTGCTTGAGAATCGAGTTGCTTGAATCTCTTCACATCAGTAGCGTTCAGAGAAGGTGTGTCTGAGGGAACACCATTTTCCACAACATACCAGAGATCATTACCAATTGCCTCAAGATGCATTTGCATCTTATTCTTCCAGTAGGGGTAGTCCGTTCCAATGAAGGTAGGACACTCATCAGAGACCTTGATCATACCTATGGTCTACATAACTAAAACTCCAGGCAGTTAAACCAAAATCACACAGAACAAGGAAGTACCTTGCTCTGATACCAATTGAAAGTGCGTTATATCGACTAGAGGGGGGTGAATAGGCGATTTTTATGAATTCTTCACCGAGGAATTTGCTGGTGAGGAAATTCCTAACTGAAGAACTACTTGCAATGGAATAAGTACTCAAAAGTAAACATAGCAGAACACAAGCATAGTCATCATGATGAAATGAAGACAAGCACAGAGTACAGAAAGCGTAAGCACAGGATAACACAGAAAGAAGACGGACAGACTGAAGAAATTGAACTGAGGAAATTGAGAAAGTCTTCGGTCATCGTCTTCAAACAAATATGAACAAGCACACAACAACAGAACTGAAATGAAAGAGTTGAGGAAATAGAACTAGTAAGCTCGGTGAAGACAATGATTTGGTAGACCAGTTCCAACTGCTGTCTCAGTTGTACATCTGGTTGGAGCGGCTGAGTATTTAAACTCGAGGACACACAATCCCGGACATACAGTCCTCACTGTATTCTCCTTGAGCTAAGGTCACACAGCCTCGCCCAATGACTCGTGGTATGTCTTCAGGTGACTTCCAAACCTTCACAGACTAGGTCACTCAGCGATCCACAATTCCTCTTGGATGCTCTAGACCATGACGCCTAACCATCTGGAAGAAGCACAGTCTTCAAAGGTAACAAGCGTCGGATCCACACAGGATCAATCTCTCCAGTGATGCTCAATCACTTTGGGTTGTAGGTGTGTTGGGTTTGGGTTTTCCTCAATTGATGATTTTCGCTCAACTCTCAAATGACAAGTGTCAGTTTCTCTCGGAGCAGCCAACCAACTAGTGGTTGTAGGGGGCGGCTATTTATAGCCTAGGGAGCAACCCAACATGATAAGACATAAATGCCCTTCTATGATATGACCGTTAGGTGGGTAGATATTTTGGGACAGCTGGCGCATAGCACATCAACGGTTGGAATTTTGACTCTCAAATTCCTCAGGGCTATCATGTTCCTCACTGTGTAGGCAATTCGCACTGGCGAATTCCTAACTCCTCAGTCAGAACAAATTCCTCAGAGATAAGAAGAACTTCGTCTCAGTCACTGAAGAATATGACTGAACTGTATGAGATTTCCAATGGCTTCACTCAAAGGGATTGGTAGGTGTAGGATTTTGAGTTGAGCATCACATGGAAATTTTTCCTTAGTATTTCCTTGACCCCCTTTAACAGTACGGTGTTTCCTATGACTCGGGAAAGAGAAAATGAAACCACGAAAACAAAAGTCTTGACGCTTCATGTTCCTCGAATGATTGCCAAGTCTTCAAGGTCACACCAATTTCTTCACTTTCAAAGTCTTCAAAAAGTCTTCAGAAATCCAAAGTCTTCAGTTGAAGAACTTCATTTTTAGGGGTCGACTTTCTCTATAAATATCAAACTCCTCATAGACTTATAGACCTGTGTACACTCACAAACGCATCAGTCCCTTAACCTATAAGTCTTCAATACACCAAAATCACTGAGGGGCACTAGATGCACTTACAATCTCCCCCTTTTTGGTGATTCATGACAATATAGGTTAAGTTTTCAACGGGGATAAACATATGAAATGTAAATACGGATATTGAGGAATTTGATTGCAAGATATAGAAGAACTCCCCCTGAAGATGTGCATAATGAGGAATTTGCTTTTGAAGCAATGCACACTTGAAGAGTATAATCATGGAGATCTCCCTCTATATCTTGTAATTCATACACGCATTTGATATATAGTATGAAGAATTTGAAATGCATGATGAAATATGGTGACTGACAGAATTCAGCATGCGTGCATTAACATTAATGAGGAATAAGCATGCAGAAGAACTCAACAAAAGTATCAGGCCACAACAGAGTTTAAGATTACAACTCGATCCAGCAAAGTCATCAAAAGAACGAGAGTTGTAACTTAGAAAGAAACGCCCATATAAGATAGACCCGCTTGAGGACTAACTCAAATTTCTCCCCCTTTGTCATCGAATGACCAAAAGGGTTGAAAGTGAGGACTAACGCCCCTAAAGAATATCACGATGATGGAGGAGCGCCAGCGTTGTCGGGGTCGTGAGTCGTTGTAGGGCCTTCCGCAGTGTCGTTCAAGTCTTCATACTCGTCCGTGTCACGTGATAAAGAATATGAACTGGTGACCAAGGAAGGAACCTTGACCTTCTTGAATTTCTTCAGTGGAGGAGCAGACCGGTCAAAATCTTTCTTGAAGCCCATTTGCTTCAGATCTTCTTCACCATAGAGATGGGACAGAATAGCCCAGGTGCGATCAAAAACTTCAGGGAGGTAGTAATGGTTTTTCTTCACTGCATTATGTGTGGAAGTCATGTTGTGAAGAATAGAGCCAAACTGACGCTTACCCCATTTGTGGTTTCGATCCACCTTCTGGTGAAGACTAAGAAGCAGCTCTCGGTCAGTCATCACACAAGGAGCAGTGGCTTGAGGATTTGGCTTGGATGCATTGGCAGCAGAATCATGTGTGGCAGAGTCATCATTGGTGGAATAAGATGCAGCTTTGCGGAACTGACCATCCAATGGACGAATACCTTCATCAATAACAGCTGGTGCCTTGCCCTTCTCATCAGCTGAAGAATATGTCCGCTTGAGGACTTCAATCAGGGGCAAGTAGCTGAGGTGATTCTGAAAGTCAGCTTTGTAGTTGAGTGAAGACCTTGTTCTGATGAATCTCATGATCCAAGGAGCATAAGGCTTTAGCTCAAATAGAGAAAGTGCAACATTCGCCAGAGTCCTGATGAAGAAATCATGATAATTGATAGGGATGCCATGCATGATGTTGAATAGCATATTCTTCATCATCCCAATAATTTCCTCATCGGA
The DNA here is from genome assembly GCF_002162155.2 of Triticum dicoccoides. NCBI lineage: Eukaryota > Viridiplantae > Streptophyta > Magnoliopsida > Poales > Poaceae > Triticum > Triticum dicoccoides. The sequence goes on along the minus strand of NC_041389.1, from coordinate 146,207,618 downwards.
TGAGTCGTGGCCTTTGATAGGACTCATAGTCTTCGTCAGAATGTGACAGACGGTTCTTGGCACATATGACAATTCCTTCACGAGGAATTTGGTCCTTGGGGCTTGACCAGGCTTCTGAGGCTTCATGAGCACTTGCATATAAGGGCGACGGGATCTAGCCCGATCTAGATTGGATCGGGAGGGGGGAAGAGGGAGTGGGGAAGTGGGGGCTGTTTGGTTTGGGTTTCGGGCGCTGGGGGTGATAAGTAGGAGGGGCGGGGTGGGCCAGTTCGGCTGGACCGGCCGGAGTGGCTTGCTGGGCCGGTTAGCCTGGGGGTTCTTTTTATTTATTTATTATTTTTGATTTTATTTATTTCTATTATTATTAATTTTCCATTTTCTTACTAATTAAATTTTGTTTTATAAAATACAACATTAGTAGCTAAATTATTGTTATAAGTTAGCCCACTCCTACAAAAAGTCTTACTCTAGAACTAAATAGTTTAACATTTTATTAATTATTAAAGGCATTCAATTAAATGTTTTTGCTACTGTTTGGTCCATTTTAGAGTATTTAAACATTTTATAAAAGTGTGGTTTCTCCACCATCATTACCTATGCATTATTTGGCACAACCCGAACATTTTAGTTTTAACATTTGAAAACTTTTCTTGTTTGCTTGATTTTGAATTTGAATTTGAATCAGTTTCGAACTAACGCGAGATTAGCAACAGTAATCGAAGTGACGTGGCATCATTAACAAGGGATTACTATAGCTTAATTATAAGGGCGTCATAATTCTCCTCCACTACAAGAAATCTCATCCCGAGATTTAGGAGGTGGAATAAAGGAGAAAGGTCTGGTTACGAATTTCTAACGAATCTTCTCGGTCTTGGTTGATCTTCTCGAAGTGGTCGATCCATAGCGTTGATGTCTTCATTCCTATGCATCAATACATCATGATGAGGTTGTCGTCCTTCCTTTAGGAACTCCATCGTACTTACGAAAATGATAAGGGGTAACTTCGGAAGAACGGGCCTCTACAAGGTTGCTTAGCCGGTAGATAACACCAGGGAAGGTGGCGAAAAGTAACTCCCGAATCTAACTTAAGAAAATACCGAGAGTAAAGTAAGAAGGTGCAAAATAGAAGTTTCAAGCACACGGGCAATCGTTTGTTGCCTGAAACAAAGTGTGAAAGGGGTTCAGAACAATGGGAATAAGTATTGTCTGATACGAGAATAGATCACTAGGAAGGTGGCCCGTGAATTACATACGAAGTCAAGCGCGAGGAATAACTTTTGAAACCGGGGGGTGTACATGAGAGTCAAGTTTCGATCCTATGGAACTGTGGGTTATGGGCCAACCATGTGGGTAAAAGTAGAATGAGCGGTGACATCTTGCATGGTAAAGATAGCAAGGCATGTCAGAGGGTAGCCTGTTAGTTATGTCGGCAACAACGTCGGTACCAAGGGCGAGGGACGAAGAGAACCATTTTCCTACTCGTTGAATGAGGTGGGCCAATAGGTAAGGTTCTCGTCCATCGGTGGTTACCAGAATGTCATCAACAATAGTAACAGGGTCTTACCGACATAGTTGTACACCAAGGTGTTTACATAAGTAGAAGAATATTACTACGTAGATCATATAGATCACAAGAAAGGTTAAAAAAACCATGGAAAGGAAAATGTGATTATCATATTAAACAGAACAATGGAAAGGAAAATGTGTTTAAACACATATTTCAAGGGTATATCCTTCCCAAGGATAAGCAGAACATGATATCCATGATAGGATAGAAAGTGTAAACCATTTAGGTAAGGGGAGAGGAATTTCATGACATTGCCCAAACAACGGTATTTGGATAATTAATAAAGAAAATTTAGCATTGTGCTTCAGATGTTCTTATTGAAAATCGGAGTACCACAGACATGCTTCGAGATAGCATCGACATGGTCTTGAAGCAAAGGTCAGACTTTGGTTACACAAAGGATCCATCAGGAACAACTTGTAGAATAAGTCTTACAATTTTCTGATGGAAGAATGGATATCCTTGTTAAAAAGGAAAGAATAATAGGTCCTCCATCCAGGTGTGCTAGGCGTGGCATCACCTTACCGGGTCATATCAAGATCAATGTTATAACTCTTGGATATATGTTCCAACCCTCATGTCTGACTGAGGTTCATATCTGGTTGGTATCAGGATACCTCAGACTCAGGATGCCTGAGAAGAAAATGCGCAACACAAATTGACGAGATGACATTGTAAGATTCTCGAGAAATGAACTATGAAGTGAATTCCGAAACAAGAGTTCATCATTAAATGAAGGAGAGGATGAGGAGGTGGCTGGTGGACTCGGCGACAATTCATTGAGATTGCCAACAAGATGGATTCCACAATTATGTGAACAAGGAGATAACATTTGTCAGATCAAATGATATAATGATGTATGCTCGAGGAAAACATACACAGTTAGACACTGGTTGAAAGGTGCAACTGAATTATGGGCTTAGGTTGCAAGATCAACGTTAGAATGGTGATTCGACAACCATAGTCTTAGAATGGAACTATCAATCATTAACTTCAAAGCAATAAGGTTGCTAGAAGTACAGAACCCGAGCAGCACCGTTCACTTGTACGTATCCCGGTTAGGATAAACATAGGGACCAAGAAAGAATGGTCATGGTGACAAGTATCACTATACCAAGAATTCTTAAGAGGTTGAGCAATCCTCAGAAAATCCTTGACATAAAAGATGGTAACACTCCATGGTAGAACATAACATAAGCTAGATAGCAAGGAAATCAAGATACAACACAAAACATGAACAATTTTGTGTTTGGGGGAAGGCAAGAATATTGTCGATAATATACAAATCATCAAGGGGGCAAGCATGGAATTTCTCATCAAGAACTCAATGTATGTCTCGGAAGAATTTAAATGTTGACGATGATCACGACACATTTGTCGAGAGGTTTCAAGATGATCAGTGATGACATCAAGCCAAGGGAATGGTGAAGTAAAAGGTTATTATAGCCATAGATAAGATGCCATCTCAGAATTCAGAGTTATCTCACAAGAAAAACAATATGGTGATGAAAGTTCGATGTAAGCTTAGAGAACTGTCGGGATTGTATCCCGAGAATGAAGGACATAGGTAGAATGGTCAAGCATTTAGCATGACGATGATGATGTAGCCAATCGGCTAGGAATGACGTGGTTGAGTTCAAACTCACAAGCAACAAATGTTACTAAGAGTTACTGAAGGCAGTGTGGACTCGATTCACTCTTCGGTGTTTTTGGTTGACGACAACCCAAGACTCGTGGAGTGTTATGATTGGGAAAGGCATTAGTCCAGCACAAATTCATAAGATGTAGTGCAATGGCATGATATCATCGAGATACCAGGAGGATAATACTCGAAGGCATATCAAATTAAAGGTTGAAGTGGGATGTTTTGATCTATAGAAGACAAGTGCTTTAACTTGTCCGAGAATTGGAATCAAAAGGAGATAGTATTGTTGGAACCACAATTATAAATGATCAAACCATAGATACAATATGAACTTATAACAAGGGGGTAATTATTTTTACGAGCAACTTCCATGATAAGTTCTACATTGGTTCCATGGGCATGAACACAAAGGTTCAAGGTCGACTTCCACTTCTTCAATGCCTAACCTTTCATTCACTTCTCGTCCTCGAAGAAATTGTATAGTAGAAAATTATCTGGTAAAACACCAAAAGGTATGACTTGTGAAAACCTTCAGGTGCATACGATTTTAGGGAAGGTATAGGTTCAACCCGTCAGGGCATCTTAGAAACATATACCTCAAGCTTCAAGAGTAAATATCACCAGCCCGAAAGCAAAGCATGGTTGGCCAAATCAGAGAATAGGATTTACCAATGGCATTGTGTATCAGGGAAAGAACTTCTTGAGGTTTTTGTATACGAAGGACACTGTCAGATGATAATTCAACAAAGGATCTGATGGTCCATAACGGAGCTAATGTGAGCATTGGCTCACAACTAGAGGAAAAACAATGCAAGGGATTGGATTATAGAAACAACTAACTAATCCAAGGCTAAAAGGCAAAGGAATTAAGATTTCCAAATCAGGGTATCAGGAGCAAGGGCTCTGATTAAGGATGGATAAGTCAAGTAGACTTAGGGGTAGAATTGACGGCAATTTGATTGGTCGACATCCAGCTCATGTTTAAAATGATGTCTGAGCCGGAAGGATGAATTCTATGGTCTGATTGAGGATTGCGAGAATTCACAACTTATTGAATCAATGGACTCAAGATAATAGTGACAAAGGATGCCTAAGATTACTATACTTACGAGATTAACCATAATGCAAGCAAGCAAGAATTTCAAGAGCAATAAGCTGTTGAGGATTTTCAAAAGATCAAATAGTATTTTGAAGACCTTTGTGAAACACATGATAAATTGGGGATGAGCAGATACTCGGTAAGTGTGAGGAATTATCCATAGGGGTATAAACGCGGAAAGAGCTGCAAAGCAGTAGGCACAAAGGGTTCTCGGAATATCGGAGAATTTTTCAGGGTATCAAGTGATAACAAGAGTAACTGGGATCGAAGGTATGAAAGACAAGTGTAAGTAGTTATCCATAAGGATTTATCGGTGGTAGGGAATAGCAAAAGCGATGACACAAAGTCTCAAGAGAACAACGTAGAGTATCTTCATAATCCTCTGGTGCAGCATGCGATCACCTATAATAAGGGGCTCTCCGGGCAGATTTGATCACGAGATCCTAATGTTAGAGTTAGTAATTTCATTTTAACCTAAATAGAAGAATGATTAGACTGCCAGAGTATAGGTCGAGGAATAAAAGATCCTAATACCAGCCAATGAAGACATGGACTTGTAATGTCTAGACTTGACTACGGCCAAGGAGTGTGGAAGGGGGGGTTCCTACAGGCAGTCGGCTCCGATACCAACTTGTGACGCCCCCGATTTGACTGTATACTAATCATGGACACAAATGTGTACGGCCAAGATCAGGGACTCACAGGAAGATATCACAACACAACTCTAGACACTAATTAAAATCATTCAAGCTTCATATTGCAAGACAGGGGCCTCGAGGGCTTGAATACAAATGCTCGATCATAGACGAGTCAGCGGAAGCAACAATATCTGAGTACAGACATAAGTTAAACAAGGTGCCATAAGATGGCTAGCAAAAACTGGGAAACAAATCGAAAGAGGCGCATGCCTCCTGCTTGGGATCCTCCTAAACTACTCCTGGTCGTCGGCGGCCTGCACGTAGTAGTAGGCACCCTCGATGTAGTAGGAGTCGTTGAAGGTGGCGTCTGGATCTTGGGCCCCAACATCTGGTTGTGACATCCGAGAAGGAAAGGAAAGGGGGAAAAGAGGGAGCAAAGCAACCATGAGTACTCATCCAAAGTACTCGCAAGGAAGGATCTACACTACATATGCATTGGTAACAATGAAATGGATAGTATCTGTGGACTGAACTGCAAACTGCCAGAATATGAGGGGGATAGCTAGTCATATCAAAGACTTCGCTTCTGGCAGCCTCCATCTTGAAGCATATAGAAGAGAGTAGCTGGTAAGTTCAACAAGTATCATCATATAGCATAATCCTACCTGCCGATCCTTCCCTCGTCGCCCTGTAGGAAAGTGATCACCGGGTTGTCTCTGGAACTTGTGTGGGTGTGTTTTATTAAGTATCCGGTTCTAGTTGTCATAAGGTCGAAGTACAACTCCAGGTCATCCTATTACCGAGGGACATTGAAGTGCACCTATCCCTGGGTGTTTTTGGTAATGATTAACAACATATAGCTCATTGAACTAATGCCATTTCAAGATAAATATTTCAGGAAAGTTTAATGATTGGCATGGCATGGATTTGGATTGTGGACCCCTCAAAATGCTAAGGACAAAAGATTGGCTCAAGCTCTGAAGTCCAAGACTCTACATTTTCTATTTTAGTGATCCAAGATCACATTGAGTCTATAGGAAAGCCAATACTATTAAAAGGGGATGAGGTGTTGCTTACTGGCTTGCTTGCTCAAAGTGCTTAGAGATATGCTCAAAAGCCACCAACCACTTTCTCATATCCACATATGTCCCAAACCAAAAGTCAAACTTGGCCCCACCGATTTGATTCATCCGGCGCCACCGAGTTCATTTGACATAGCCACTGCCAGAAACCCTAGTCACTTCGGTCTCACCGATAGGGATCTCGGTCTCACCAAGATGGGGTTGCAAACTCTCTGTTTCCCTTTGTAACGTTTCGGTCTAACTGATATGAGCGACCGGTCCCACCGAGTCTGCAATGCAAACTCTCTGTTTCCTTTTCGTAACGCTTCAGTCCCACAGAGACGAGTGAATCGGTCCGACCGAGTTTGCCAGACCAACTCTCTGGTTTAATTATTACCAAAGTCGGTCCAACTGGTATTGTGTAATCGGTCAAACCGAGTTTACGTTATGCCCTAACCCTAATGATATCGGTCCCACCGAGTTGACATGTTGGTCCCACCGAAATTGCCTAACGGTCACATTATGTACTAAATCGGTTCGACCGAGTTTTCTGATTCGGTCCCACCGAGTTTGGTATGTTGTGTGTAATGGTTAGATTTTGTGTGGAGGCTATATATACCCCTCCACCCTCTCCTCATTCGTTAGGGAAGCCATCAGAACATGCCTACACTTCCACTACATATTCTCTGAGAGAGAACCACCTACTCATGTGTTGAGACCAAGATATTCCAATCCAACCATATGAATCTCGATCTCTAGCCTTCCCCAAGTTGATTTCCACTCAAATCCGCTTTCCACTAAATCCAATCCTATGAGAGTGAGCTGAGTGTTGTTGAGACTATCATTTGAAGCACAAGAGCAAGGAGTTCATCATCAACACACCATCTATTACCTTTTTGGAGAGTGGTGTCTCCTAGATTGGTTAGGTGTCACTTGGGAGCCTCCGACAAGATTGTGGAGTTGAACCAAGGAGTTTGTAAGGGAAAGGAGATCGCCTGCTTCATGAAAATCTACCCTAGTGAGGCAAGTCCTTCATGGGCGATGGCCATGGTGGGATAGACAAGGTTGCTTCTTCGTGGACCCTTCGTGGGTGGAGCCCTCCGTGGACTCGCACAACCATTACCCTTCGTGGGTTGAAGTCTCCATCAACGTGGATGTACGATAGCACCACCTATCAGAACCACGCCAAAAACATCTGTGTCTCCTATTGCGTTTGCACACTCCAAACCCATACCTTTACATTCTTGCAAGTTGCATGCTTTACTTTATGCTACTTATATACTCTTTGCATGCTTGCTTGGATTGTGTTAAGATTTTGTGACTTGTGCTAAGTTGTTAAAATCTGCCAAGAACAAAAATTGGGAAAAGGGTATGTTTTTATTTGGTCAAGTTGTCTAATCACCCCCTCTAGAAATACTTTCAATCCTACAATTGGTATCAGAGCTCTGGTCTCCATTTGCCTTGATTTCCATAGCTTTTGGTGATCATAGCCTTGGTTTCACAACCTAGGAGAGTATGGCATCTAGCAAGGGAAATTACCACCGTAGGGTCCTTACTTTGATGGTACTAATTTTGCTAGTTGGAAGCATAAGATGAAAATGCATATTCTTGGACATAACCCCGCCATTTGGGCTATTGTGTGTATTAGCTTGCAAGGTTAATTCTATGGGAGAGAACTGAACCATGAAGCTACCGCGGAAGAGTTGAAGATGCTGCAATACAACGCTCAAGCTTGTGATATCCTCTTCAACGTATTGTGCCTCGAAGAATTCAACAAGATCAGCTGCCTTGAGAACGCAAAGGAAATTTGGGATACTTTGATTGATATGCACGAAGGTACCGACTCTGTCAAGGAATCCAAATTGGATGTGCTTCAAAGTCAACTTGACAAGTTCAAAATGAAGGATGGTGAAGGTGTCACTGAAATGTACTCTAGGTTTGCTCTCATCACAAATGAGATTGCCGGCTTAGGAAGTGAAGAGATGACCGATAAATTCATCATCAAGAAGATCCTAAGAGCCTTGGATGGAAAATATGATACCGTGTGCACATTGATCCAAATGATGCCCAATTACAAAGATCTCAAGCCAACGGAAGTCATTGGAAGAATTGTTGCTCATGAGATGTCACTCAAGGATAAGGAAGAGCTTCACAACAAGTCAAGTGGTGCTTAAAAAGCCTCATATGATGCTCCTACATCATCAAGCGAGAAACAAACCTTCAATGAGGAATTGAGCTTAATGGTGAAAAACTTCAAAAAGTTCTACAAGAATAGAAGCAAGGCAAGAAGCTCCAAGTCAAGGTCCTACAATGACAAAAGATCTTCGAGTCGTGAACGCAATTGCTAGAATTGTGGAAGACCCGAACACTACTCCAATGAGTGTACGACTCCTTACAAAAGGAAGAAGATTCACCTAAAAGAAGAAGTAGAAGAGAAGAATCACCACCAAGAGAGAGAAGGATTAGAGATGATCGAACGAAGAACCTCCCGGACAAGCAAGGATTCGGAAAGGAAGGACAAATCATCAAAGAGCTACACAAAGAGAAGACATCAAGCTCATGTTGGTGAATGGGTATCCGGCTCCAACTCTGACCATCACTCTGAGAGAAGCTATCACTCTGACTTCGAATATACTCAAGATGAAGGTGTTGCCGGTCTAGCACTTGTGTAAACCAACTCCTACGACATATTTGACTCACCAAATGAAGGAATTGGAAGATGCTTCATGGCTAAAGGCCCAAAGGTATCACACCCCGAGTATGTTGATTTCAGTAGTGATGAAGATGACTTGTTAGGTGATGATGATTTACTTGTTGACAACTCAAGTGATGAATACTATGATGAAACATCAATTAATCATGCTAATCAAGATAAAACGAATGACAATGATGATGAGAAGATTGTGCATCTAACTAAAGAACCAAACACTCTTAAGTTAGCTCATGAAACTACCTTGGAAGATCATCGAGAACTTTTAAAGACTCATGAGAAGTTACGCTTTGAAAAGCTCAACCATGAACAAGAGCATGAGTTTTTAAAGGCAATCAATGATGGTCTTCGCAAGAAAAGTTCTTCTTACATTGCCAAGCATTTACTCTTATCTACTTACATTCCACAAGTAAAGTCTAGCAACAATAGTAAGAAAGATTCTTCTTCTAGTAGTAACAATAATCATGCTAAATCCAATGATGTTGCTTCTAGTAGTTATCTTGATTCCACTAATGATTCTCTTAGCCAAGTTACACTTGAGCAAGAAAATAGCTTATTCACGGGAATTATAGAGAAAGGTGTCTACAAGAGCCTTGCCAAAAGTAAGCAATTTGAGGAAATTGTATGCAAGCAAGGAAGGCACCGGAAGAATCAAGGTGTTGGTTTTGAACGAAAATTCAATGCCAATGGAGTTGAGTGGGAAGAAGATCAATACCCCAAGACGAAGTTTGTTCCCCAACAAGAGAAGTATGATCCTACTTCTTTCCAAGGCACACAAGCTCAAGATGATCTTCCACCACAAGACCACAAGCAAAAAGGCAAGGACAAGCTTCAAGAGGAGATTGATGCATTTGAAGAAGCTCCCAAGGCCATGGTCAAGTGGGTTCCCAAGACTACATCAAGTTCTACTTCATCAAGTTCCACTACAACCCCAAGGATTCCCATCAAGATGATGTGGATCCCAAAGAATAAGGACTAGAGAGTTCTTGAGGGTGACTCCGCCAATATACTTCACTCATATCATTTTGGCAAGGAAAATGCAACCTACTTCCACATCTTGCACTAGTTCAAGGAGTCACAAACCCTCTTGTTGGTAAGACAAGGGACAAGGTAACCTAAGGCTTGCATGGACATGATCTTGTGTGTGCATCACTCTATGTCTATGGATATCCTTATTTGTTCCTTGTGGGACTAACCCGTGTAGGTATTGAAAGTGCAACTCACTCCAATGGGTTGCTCCAAATGATCTAAAACAACATTGAGCATCCACATCTTCAACACCTACATGAAGTCATCATTGACAAATCCCAAGGTTAGTTCATCCCTCTTAAGGGGGGATCTCACATCTAGGGGGAGCTTTACTCGAAAGAATTGAGCTAAAGCAACTCTAATGGTGTGAACACAACAATGCTTTATGTAAAAGTGGTAACCTCACTTGTGCTTAAACGATGGGTATGACCTATGATCAAATGTTCTCATTTGACTCCTAAGTCAATATACTCATATATAGATGACCTAGTCATCGCCAATTGGTTGATAGATGCTAGAATTGGTTGTGAATGCTTTGTCACATATTTCATTTGCCATTTTATTGTGTGAGCATGTCATTTGCATATTTTACTCATTCTAGGACATCCACTTGATATTTTGTTTGTTTGGTTTCTTTTTCTTTTGCCAAGTGGATGGACAAGAATGCCTAAGAACCTTCTCTAGCTATCTATGCTTTTCTCGTCTCAAACTCTATTCATGCTACATCACAAAGTTTGATCAAGTCAGATTCAAACCACTCTGTGTGAGGAGCACTCGGAGTCCCCGATTCGTCATAGACTTAAACTTTAAAAACCTCTTTGTGCATTTCGATCTGACCGAGGCATCCATTTTGGTCAAACCGAGTTCACTAAGTTGATCTAGGTTTTCATCTCGGTGCAACCGATTTGAACACTTCAGTCACACCGAGTTGCAGCAACCGCTTGCGATTCTGCAATCTCGGTGCCACCAAGTTGTTACACCCGGTCACACCGACAGGGTCGGGATATAAATACCCACGGGTGAGATTTTGGAAATTACTTCAAATCCTCCCAGCCCACGCGTATCCTGCTCTGCCTCCTCGGGTCTCCGGATCGTCTCCCCGCCACCAACGACCTCCTGCCGTTGGATTATGCCGTCGTCGACGGATTCTGCTCCACCGTCGCCGCCATAGTGAACACTCGCCGTTCTAGGGTACGTGTTCGACCCCTTGTGCTGTCTTTTTAACTCCGATTCCTAGCACAAGGACAATGCCATGATTCTTGCCACGAATGAGATTGATCTATCCAGCTAAATCTTCTTTAGGCCTAGTTTGATTTGAAAATTTTAGGGTTAGCTCTCTGCAGAACTCATCTCGGATCGACCAAAATGTAGAAATCGGTCTCACCGATTCGGCTTAGGCCATCGCATGCGTTTTTCATTCTGACCAAAAATTGCAAATCGGTGTGACCGAGTTCAAGATTCTGTGAAACCCTAGCAATCTCGGTGCCACCAAACTATGACTCGGTCTGACCGAGTTCACTAGTTTAGGTTCCAAGTGTTGCTTCAGTATCACCGAGTTTTTCAATTCGGTAGCTCCGAGATCATTTCTGTAGAGAAGTAAAACTAAGTTTTTGACTCAATTTGTTTTGCAAAACCTTTGTACTTTGTGATGCTCATCAACTCTACCTCATCTACAACCTATTCACAGGGTCTGCTGACAGTTTGCCTGCAAGATGTCTGACCAGAGTGACAACCAGAACAGATCTGAACAACAAGAGCAGTTGAGTGAGGGCACTAGTCCCTCCAGCAGCTATGATGAGGGCAGTAGGAGCACACCTAGTAATTTGCCCAAGGAAGCTACTAGAGCAAGAAATAAGAGAACTTCAGATTCAGAAGATGAAGATTATGTTGCAGTTGAGGATGATGCAACGTCTAAGCAGAAAGTGCTAAAGAAAGAATATGGTACTGCTGCTTCAACCAAGCCAGGGTTGAACAAGAAAGCACCAGCAAAGAGAGTCCCTATGTCTAAGTCTAGAGCCTCCACTCAAGAAACTTTTGGATCTGAACCCAAAGAGACTATTGCAGAAGGGAAGAAGAGGAAAGAGAGGGTCAAGAAGACCACTGCCAGGATCATTGGAAAGCCCTCTATGATGAGAGATTCTGAAGAGGAAGAGGATGCCACTCCAGCACCTAAGGCCAAAAGCTAATGGGAGATACAATTAAGTCAGGGGCTGCTGCTAAGCCCAAAGCTGTTCCCAAAGCTGCTGCTCCAGGCACCAAGACTGCACCCAAGAGGAGTACAAGAAACATTCCTGCTGAGGAGAAGAACAAGGCCCCAGTGCCTGAAGTAGAAGTAGAAGCTGAAGCCCAAGTGCTAAGGAAGCTCAAACCAAAGATTCCAGACCACAATGATACACATCCTGTGGCAGAGGACATGAGCATCAGGAAGGATGCAGGTCTGAGACTTTGGAGGAAGAATGACCCATATGCTGTAAGAAGGAGAACTGTTGTGGATTATAGGTTCCACACTAAGGAACAACAAGATTTCTATGAGACTATTCTGCTTGACAAGAAGCCCATAGTATGTGACATGAGATGGGTTGACTGGAAATACATTAGACAAAATGAAGATCACTTCCCAGGTGTCTATGACAACTTCAAGGCTTGTGAAGTGGACAGGTTTGTTGGCCAGAAGCTCACAAAGTGGAATGATGAACTGATCATGCAATTTTACTCCACTGCTCACTTCTATCATGATGGCAGAATTGTATGGATGTCAGAAGGTACTAGGTACCAATCCACTATTGATGAATGGGCCAGATTGATAAATGCCCCAGAAGCTCATGAGGATGACTTGGGTGTGTATGCCAAGAAGAAGAAAGACCATAACTCTATGGCAAGTATGTACAAGGAAATTCCTGATGCAGACCTGGAAACTCACAAGCTTGGTTTAGTGAAACACTTATTGTCAGCCCTGCCTACAATCAATACCATCCTGAGGCATACTCTTGTGCCCAAGTCTGGAGATCACAAAATGATAAGAGGACATTCCATTAACTTGTTCACATATTTGATGTTCCTCAGAAGTTCAAGGTGATGAGTCTGATTGTGGAGACAATCAAGAGGACAGCTGCAGATCAGAAGAGATCTTGTGGGTATGCTCCACAAATTCTGATGCTCACCAACTCCAAGATGGGCACATGCACTTATTTGTTGGACAAGGAGCATTTACCTCTCAAGCCAGATTTTGAGGATAACACTGTTGTCATGGATGAGGAAGATCCTTCCTCAGTGCAAGCACATGAGAAGAGAGAGAAGGCAAGGGCAGAGAGAGCTGCAAAGATGCCAAGTGCTGAAAAGGCATCTCAGGTGTTCTTAAAGAGTAAGAAAGATCAACTTGGATATCTGATCCAATCCACCTTGAGGATTGAGAAGGGCTTGGCCACCCTGACTCAAAATCAAGAGAGTTTGGAGAGGATCATTGAACAGAAATTCTATGATCTTAATGTCAAAGTAACTAAGATTCTGTCAGTGGTTGAGCAACTCCAGGAGGAAGTAGAGGAGAAGAAAGGCAAGTCTACTACAAATGCTTTCACAAGAGTGCCAAGAGGTCAGAGGTCTGCTACAGTGCCTGTTCCAGATACTAGAGCCACTACATCAGCACCAGTAGCCACAGCTTCAGTGCTACCTCCAGCAGCCACTCCACCAGCTCCAGCTACTTCAACAGAAGCTTTCAACATTGGAGTCATCTCTACACCACCTCATGAAGACCAAGCCTGAGAGACGCATAGCACTATGCATATTTTTAAATTTTTGGTAACTTGTTGCCAAAGGGGGAGAAATATGTATAGATCATAGTCTTCGAGAGAGAGAGAGAGTGTTGTTTTTGTCTCTCTTTGCACTTTATTTACTTGATACATTATGACTTTTGTGAGATACTTGGATGATCCTGTGTTCGATCATATGCTACCTTAATGTGTGCTTGAATGATATTATCCCTTATATATATTTATGATCATTCAGTTTGCTTGGTGATGAGTGCATGTTTTCAATTGTTATCATTTTGAGTGCTCCACCAAGATGTATGTGACATGGAAGAGTGACCCATGATCCTAACACATTGTGCATTTGCAGTCCAAAGCAAATTTAAATAATGCACAAATTTAGGGGGAGCTCTTGTTTGTCACATACTTCTCAAACGACGATGTATTTCAATCTTATTATCATTTGTCGAAGCTTTGATCTATATGTTGTCATCAATTACCAAAAAGGGGGAGATTGAAAGTGCAACTATCCCTGGGTGGTTTTGGTAATGATTAACAACATATAGCTCATTGAACTAATGCCATTTCAAGATAAATATTTCAGGAAATTTCAATGATTGGCATGGCATGGATTTGGATTGTGGACCCCTCAAAATGCTAAGGACAAAAGATTGGCTCAAGCTCTAAAGTCCAAGACTCTACATTTTCTATTTTAGTGATCCAAGATGACATTGAGTCTATAGGAAAGCCAATACTATTAAAAGGGGATGAGGTGTTGCTTAATGGCTTTCTTGCTCAAAGTGCTTAGTGATATGCTCAAAAGCCCTCAACCACTTTCTCATATCCACATATGTCCCAAACCAAAAATCAAACTCGGCCCCACTGATTTGATTCATCTGGCGCCACCGAGTTCATTTGACATAGCCACTGCCAGAAACCCTAGTCACTTCGGTCTCACTGATAGGGATCTTGGTCTCACCGAGATGGGGTTGCAAACTCTCTGTTTCCCTTCGTAACATTTCGGTCTAACCGAGATGAGCAATCGGTCCCACCGAGTCTGCATTGCAAACTCTCTGTTTCCTTTTCGTAACGCTTCGAACCCACCGAGACGAGCGAATCGGTCCAACTGAGTTTGCCTGACCAACTCTCTAGTTAACTTATTACCAAAGTCGGTCCAACCGAGTTTGTGTAATCGGTCAAACCGAGATTACGTTATGCCCTAACCCTAATGATATCGGTCCCACCGAGTTGACATGTCGGCCCGACCGAAATTGCCTAACGGTCGCATTATGTACTAAATTGGTCCGACTGAGTTTTCTGATTCGGTCCGACCAAATTTGGTATGTTGTGTGTAACGGTTAGATTTTGTGTGGAGGCTATATATACCCATCCACCCTCTCCTCATTCGTTAGGGAAGCCATCAGAACGTGCCTACACTTCCACTACACATTTTTTGTGAGAGAACCACCTACTCATGTGTTGAGACCAAGATATTGCAATCCAACCATATGAATCATGATCTCTAGCCTTCCCCAAGTCGCTTTCCACTCAAATCAGCTTTCCACCAAATCCAATCCTATGAGAGTGAGTTGAGAGTTGGGGAGACTATCATTTCAAGCACAAGAGCAAGGAGTTCATCATAAACTCACCATCTATTACCTTTTGGAGAGTGGCATCTCCTAGATTGGTTAGGTGTCCCTTGGGAGCCTCCAAAAAGATTGTGGAGTTGAACCAAGGAGTTTCTAAGGGCAAGTAGATCACCTACTTCGTGAAGATCTACCCTAGTGAGGCAAGTCCTTCATGGGCGATGGCCATGGTGGGATAGACAAGGTTGCTTCTTCGTGGACCCTTCATGGGTGGAGCCCTCCTTGGACTCGCGCAACCATTACCCTTCGTGGGTTGAAGTCTCCATCAACGTGGATGTACGATAGCACCACCTATTGGAACCACGCCAAAAACATCCGTGTCTCCTATTGCGTTTGCACTCTCCAAACCCATCCCTTTACATTCTTGCAAGTTGCATGCTTTACTTTCCGCTGCTTATATACTCTTTGCATGCTTGATTGAATTGTGTTAAGATTGCTTGACTTGTGCTAAGTTGTTAAAATCTGCCAAGAACTAAAATTGGGAAAAGGTTAAGTTTTTATGGTCAAGTAGTCTAATCACCCCCCTCTAAACATACTTATGATCCTACAAACACGGCTATTCGAATAGATAAACTTCCCTGCAGGGTGCACCACATTACCCAACATGCTTGATCCCTCTGGCCGGGCACACGTTCCTGGGTCATACCCGGCCTCGGAAGATCAACACGTCGCAGCCCTACCTAGACACAACAGAGAGGTCAGCACGCCGGTCTATATCCTAAGCACGCAGGGGTCTGGGCCCATCGCCCGTTGCACACTTTCATGTTGCGTACACGGTCGGTGAGCAGACCTAGACCCCTTATACAAGAGCAGGCGTTCCAGTCCAACCCGGCGTGCGCCGCTCAGTCGCTGATGTCAAGAAGGCTTCGACTGATACCACGACGTCGAGTGCCCATAACTGTTCCCGCATAGTTGGTTAGTGTGTATAGGCTCGTAGCCAGACTAAGATCAAATATCAAGACTTCATTAAGCATGTTAGTTTGAAGTAAACACGGACGCCGAGAAGGGACCAGGCCCACCTGTCTCCTTGGTGGTCGCAACCTGCCATGTTGCTCCGCCACTAAGTAACCATCAGGGGTCTGCCAAGAACCCAGGCCCACCACTACCTGAGTGGAACCACCTGCCCCTTCAGCCACCATCTCCGAATCATCAACATAAATATGCAATAGTATAGTATATACCCGTGATCACCTCCAAGTGATCACGGTCCAGTAGTATAGCATGGCAGACGGACAAGAGTGTAGGGTCACTGGTGTAATACTAGCAACCTATACTAAGCATTAGGGTAGAAGGTAAAGGCATCAACAATTGTAGTAACAATGACATGCTATGCAACAGAATAGGAGCTATCAAATCAACAATAGTAGCAAACCTAATGCAAGAATAAGAGAGAATAGAGTGGGCAATATCTGGTTGATCAAAGGGGGTTTGCTTGCCTGGAAGCTCGGCAGAGAAGGACGGGTCGTCAACACCTTAGTCGATCGGGCAGCAACGACATCAGTCTTGTAGTCTACCGGAGAGAAGAGGGGGAAGAAACAATGAATACTGTTGGCGTTCTGGGAATGGGGGTCCCCAGACTTGCCTGCATGCGGCCTGCGGCGTGGCTCAAGTGGGGGCCCAATGCAGCCCAGCTTCATCACCTCAAGCTCAAGACCCTCGTGAGGGGCCAAGCCTCACGGGGCGGACGATAGGAAGCTTCCTCAGGAGCAGCCTCCCCAGGCAGGCTCGCGAGGAGGCGGAGAGATCAAGGCAGGGTACCTCGCGAGGAGCCCGTGAAGCAAGCCATGACGATCGAGACCAGGCGGGCGCCAGGCGGGCGCCGGCTTGCGCAGTGTCCTTATTTCCCCTTCGCTGCAAAGGGGGCAAGCACAGGCCAAGGCATCAGGCAAAGGTTACCTTTCGGTGCAACAAGACCAAGACCAGCAGAGCGGCAGGATGGAGGTCATCATGGAGCCCAGGATGGCGTCATCGCCAGAGCCTTTGGCAGCCGAAGACCAACTTTAGTTAGGATAAGTGTACTAGATGTTCCCCTTCAAAATGGCCAATTGTTGGCGCCCTTCCCGCTCATTATTTGGGAAGAGGCCTAGGGCCTCGCTCTATAAATAGGACTAGCCACCCACCGGGTAGAGGCATCTAGAGGCATCTGGAGGCATCGAGCATCTACCTCAAGAAGACGCATAAACTAGAGAGAGGCGACTGAACTCACCCAAGCAGTTCATCGCACCAGCTCATGAACAGCCCCTCGCGAGGCTGTTCTCCCCTTGTACTGTTCATCATTATCCCTTGAGGCAATCCACCACTCCACACACTGGAGTAGGGTATTACACCACAATAGTGGCCTGAACCAGTATAAATCTCGTGTCCCTTGTGCGTTCATCTTTCTTGCTTAGATCCTTGTGAGACTTCGAGACGTGAGCTGGTAGGGGAAAGATCTTCGTGCGCACCTAGTGTTCGAGCCTCAAGGGTCTGCCGGAACCCGAAATCCGACATTTGGCGCGCCAGGTAGGGGTGCACCAGAATCTTTCTTCCGCTAGTCGCGTGTGATCTTCTGCCATGTCCATGGCTGACGCTCGCCGAGCTCGCGCCGAGCGTCGGGCTGCTCTCGCCACCCGTGTCGCCCAGACAGTGCCCGTCAGCGGTCGCCCCCATCATTCCCCGTCACCTGCCGCCAATGCTGCCACTGGCCCGGCGGGGAACGAGCCGCAGGCCTCGTCCCTGCATCCTTCAGTGCGGCATGATGGCCGTACCGCCACCCCGTCGCTGACTCTAGCCAGTTCATCGTCCCACACCCGTCGCGCCCCCACGGACGCGCACGCCGTGCTGCTCCTGGCGCGTGAGTTCCTGCACTATTGTCGCGTCGACGACCTCTATGAGGACTGGCTCGCCCGCATCACCGAGGTCGTCAGCGCCGCAGGGGGCTCTCCCATGCCGTCCCTCTCGCTGCCTCGCCCTCCATCCTGCGCAGGAGGCGAGGAGCAGGAGGTGCCTCCACCACCTCCTCCCCAAGAAGGCGCCCTGGCTCCAAGGCGCGCAGCCCCAGGACGAGACCCTCCGCGTCCGGCGCCTGCGCGACAAGAAAGGAGCTACCAGGAAATCCCTCATCCCCAAGAAGGTGCTCGCGTGCTCCCGGCGCCGGTGCGCCATGACCGCGCCCCTGCGCCACCACGTCAAGACCCCGCGCTGCTCCAGGCAGCAGTGCGCGGGAATCCCCAGGAGCAAGCCCCACATCAGCAGAGAGCTCCGGTGGCCACCGCAGGCTGCCGCTCCTTCACCTCCCAGCTGCGTAGCATCACATGGCCCGGCAAGTTCAAGCCGGACCTGCCTCCTTGCTACGACGGCACTGCCGACCCCGTGGAGTTCCTTCAGCTCTACGAGTTGGGCATCGAAGCCGCCAAAGGGGACGAAAAGGTCATGGCGAATTGGTTTCCCATGGCTCTCAAGGATGGTGCCCGCACCTAGCTCCTGAACCTGGCTCCTGGAACGATCTCCTCCTGGGACGAGATGTGCACCCGCTTCATCGCCAACTTCCAAGGCACTCGCGACCGGCCCCCGGCCATGAGTGACCTGTGCTACATCAAGCAACAGCCAGGAGAGACCCTGTAGAAGTACATCCAGCGCTTCAACAATGCCCACCTCAAGATCCCCAGGGTGATTGAGGAGGCCATCATCTCAGCCTTCTCCGACGGTGTGCATGACATCAAGATGAAAGAGGAGCTAGCAATCCATGAAGACATGTGCACATCATTGGAGCTGTTCAACTTGGCGACCAAGTGCGCCAGGGCTGAGGAAGGGAGCCTCTCCCTCCTTGAGCTTCCGGCTGCTGATCCAGAAGAGAAGAAGCCCAAGGTCAAGGACGTGAAGTGCAATGGGGCTGCTGTGCTCGCAGCAGAGCCAGACACCAAGCGAGGCAGGGATTAGCCTGAGTCATCCAAGGGCAGCCGGTACTGTGTGTACCACGACCTCCACACCCACAATACCAACTAATGTCAAGAGCTCAGGGCCGTGCGAGATGGGCGTATCAGCCGACGTCCCGACCGCAACGACCGGGGCTATGACCGAGGAGGAAGAGGTGGAGGACGATGGGAAGACCGTCGCGCTCGCCAAGGGTGGCGTGACCGACCTCGCGAGGACCGCTGGCAGGACCAGCCTCGCGAGGGAGGTTGGAGGGATCAGCCTCATGAGGACTGTCCTCAAGGCAACGCAGGCCTCCCTCCTCTGCCACCGCCGCTAAGGAGGAATGAAGACCATCACCAGGACGAGGGGGCTGTGGGCTTCCAGGAGCCGTTCGCAATTGCTTGCATGCTGGGCGGCGCTCAGGCCCCAGCCTCTCAGCGCATCTTCAAGCAGTTTGCTCGCGAGGTGAATGCAGTCCTCCCCAAGCTTGAGGCCACATGCCCTCTCAGGTGGTCAGCGTGCGCTATCATGTTCAGCTCAGCGGATCAGCTCAAATGCGCAGCAACAGCCGGAGTCCTCCCGATGCTTTGTTCCCCAGTCATCAGCAATGTGCAAGTCACCAGGACCCTCATCGATGGCGGAGCTGGACTCAACGTCCTGTCGGTCGAGATATTCAACAATCTCCAAGTGCCATATGATCAGCTTCTACCAACCAAGCCTTTCTCAGGAGTCACTGATGGTTCCACTGTTCCGATAGGGCAAGTTCGCCTTCCTGTCACCTTTGGGCAACGCAACAACTACCGCACCGAGCTCATTGACTTCGACGTCGCCCACATTCGCCTGCCATACAATGCCATCCTCGGGTACCCAGCTCTGGCCAAGTTCATGGCAGTGACTCACCACGGCTACAATGTCCTTAAGATGCCAGGAAGCGGTGGAATCATCATGGTGCCTTGTGAGGAAAGGGATGCAGTGTGTTCTCTTGAGTGTGCCTTCCAAGCCCCAACAATCGAAGACCCAGATCACAGGAGAGGGAGGCTCCCCGAGGCGGTCCTTAAGAAGAAGAAGGCTTCACCTGGCCCAAACCCTCAGGAGGCAGGCACCTCCAGAGGTGTTGCGTCAGGATCAGCGCCCGTCCAAGGGGCGCCACCCTCTGTCACATAGGAAGGCGCGCCCGGCGCCCTCCTCAGTCAGGGCTCGGGGGCTCTGTCTTGGAGAGCCACTAACTTTGCCAAGGTCATGAGGGAGGCGCTCGGGCACCACTTGGAGGCATGCTTCAAGGCACGTTTCCCTCAGGAAGGCATGAGGCAAGGAGGGTCAAACCCTCAGGAGTTCATAGCAAGGAACATTCAGGAGTTACAGGAGTTAAGAGTCATGCGCGGTAGCCGCCGCCTACCCGCCGTAGCCCCACATCCCGGTGAGGATGGTGGGCTGCGCGTTTCCATCGACGTACCAAGGCTCAACCGAGCCACGTATCAGGAGTGCTTCTGGCCTTCACGCGTGGGGCGTTGTGAGGGTCCACCTCACAGCTACGTTCGCATGCCCTTCGGCCGGCCGAACGTGGCTGCTGCCCACCAGCGCCTGATGAGGAGCATCCTGGAAGCTCAGGTGGCCAGGCACCACGCGTTCCTGGAGGAGATGGTGATGGACCTTAGGAGCCGCCCGGACCCCCAGAGCCTCCCGAGGCTTAGGGCTTCGAAGGCTCGTGAGGGGTGGCTTCTTCACCACGCGTCGTCAGCTACTCCGACACTTGCTCTGCAACGGTATCAGGTGACATCTTTCAAAGTTCCGCTTTCAGCTGGGAGCGCCCTCAGGGCTGCATCATTCCCAGGTCGTGTGGGTCCGTCCCTACGGCGTGTATCCGTTTTGCTTATGCTCTTTACCTACCTTATTGGGGGTGCCCCTCGGGCTGCATTGTCCCCAATCTGCTCGGGCCAGACCCAGTGGCATTTACTTTTTCCGCATCTGTCTAAATGGATTTGCTCCTTCATGATTAACCTGCTTGACTTAATCGCCTGCCCGGTTGACACCTACCTTTGAATCCGCTCGCTCTGGCACGGCACTTGCGCATGGGTCCGTCCCTGCAATGCCGAAACATCTGAGTGGCTGAGCTCTGGCCGCGGCAGCCCCGCAAGGTGCCACCTCACCAAGCCCTCAGTGCCCCACTCACTCCCTCGGAGCGACCAATGGTTAGCTGGCAACCGTAACGATAGACCTTGTTTTCCCCTCGTGATTGATATGCAGGACCCGCTCTAGGAGTAATGCTGGTGGCATCGCGAGCCTTCTCTCCGGCACGATCCACTCGCATGTTAAAAGAGGGGTACCTGAGCATCGCGACTCATGGGCTCCTACTGGCTCTCCAGCCCTCACCCCCTGGCCTTGACCCACGGCATCGCGACCTGTCATACCAGCGGCGCCTGAGCTCGCTCGATGGCCGGGACCTAAGGACGTAGAGCATTAAGGAAAGTACGGGGGAGATGGAAGAAGCTCGCGAGGGCCTAACCCAGCCACACCTCAGCTGCTGCCACGCAGGCCCGACACTTCACTGAAGGCCACTCCAAACCTACGACATAAGTCATGCGAAAACTGATTCGACTTGGCGCTAAACCGTCGCCTAGTGCAGCTCTGTCACGGCAATGTTGCCTACCTTTCTTGCCCAACAGAGGCTGCTTGAGCGCTAAAGGGGACCTCCTGAACATTGCGACTCAGGGGCTCTTACTGGACCTCAGGCCGCTCACCTCATGTCCTTAACCACGGCATCACGACCTAGCATACCAGCGACGGCTGAAGCCTACCTGGGGACCGGGACCTGTCAGCATAAAGCACCAGGCCCTCGTCAGGGAAGAAAGGGGGAGCCGAGCCGGGATAGGACAAGCATCTTGCCTCGATTCATGCTAGGGATATAATATTTACAAAAGACATGGATAGAGCCTTACATACTCCCGCGGGGTGGTACTTCGATTCCTCGCAAGGAACAAAAGGTGCTAATCCTAGGGAACGCCAACTACGCTCACCTACGCAGGAGACGCCATCATCAACAGTGGGCCGTCAGGCACCGGCGCCAACCCCATCCAGATCAGTGGTGTTTGTGGCCTAATGAGCCTGCCCTGCTCCGAGCACGACGCGAGCTCGGGGGCTCGTAGCTGTCGTCGCTCGTCTCCGGAGTCACGTAAAGCTCAGCGGAGTCGCTGGACCCTCCGACTCCTCCGCTGCTGCCTGAGGAGCTGCCGAGGAAGCGGCTGGCGAGCCTGGTCCTCGCCACAGCGATGCCCCGGTCGCCTTTCTCGGGGCAGCATTCCAGCCGGCGTCCTTCCGCGTCAAAGACCTTGAAGAACATCAGGGAGGCGCCATCATATTCGAGGTTGATTACGAGGGCGCCCCCTGTCCGGTAGACCCGGTCGATCTCGCCCAGCCACGGATCATGTAGGCCTTGCCCGGAGCGACAACCTTGACCTCCGCTCCGGTCGCAGGGGTGCTGCAGTCAGCGTGCTGCAGCCAGAGCTCAAGAGGCCCCCTCTGCAGGATCTCGAAGGCGAAGGAGGGAGGAAGGAGAATTAACGATCGAGGAGGCATGGCGGTGTGGAGCACAAGCTCGTGAGAGGAGCCCTCGGCGTGGACTCCAAGGGGAACGACGCGCACCGCCGTAACCCGCCGGCATCGATGGCGGCACCGACGGTGTCGGTCGGCGCCTTCGTCTCCAGGACCCTCGATGCGGGCATACAAGGGCAGTGGGAATCCAGGTGGCGGCCGCTCGTACCAGGGCCTCAACGTCTCCTTCCCGGTGCCCTCATCTCGACGGGAGAGGACTAGCCGCTTCTTCGGCGGAAGCGGGTCGGGACCCTCTCGGGGGGCCTTCCCCTTCTCTTCTACAGAAAACCAGCGAATTGGTGCCATCGGCGTGATATGAAGCAAGGGCGGGGAGGAAGAAGAAAGGAGTAGCAGGAAGAGATGAATTGGAATGGCTCGTGTTGTTCCGTACTTATAGCCGGAGAAGGCCAACTACCGGCCTCCACGATCGCAGGTAATCATGACCCATTTTTGGCATGCAGGGACTTTGTCAAGTCGTGCGGTTGCCGAGGCATCATGGGGAAGCGGAGACGCCCACGTCCAATCAATCGCCACGCGGTGCCCAAGGCCGCAGGCTGTAGGGGCCCGCAGCGCTTCGCACTTGCCCCTTCGCTTCTCTCCTAAGCCAAGTCCGGGCGCGCCTTGGGCCCGGGGGCTACTATCGATGTTCTGGGAATGGGGGTCCCCAGACTTGCCTGCCTGCGGCCTGTGGCATGGCTCAAGTGGAGGCCCAATGCAGGCCAGCTTCATCAGCTCAAGCTCAAGACTCTCATGAGGGGCCAAGCCTCACGGGGCAGACGACAGGAAGCTTCCTCAGGAGCAGCCTCCCCAGGCAGGCTCGCGAGGAGGCGGAGAGATCAAGGCAGGGTACCTCGCGAGGAGCCCGTGACGCAAGCCATGATGATTGAGACCAGGCGGGCGCCGGCCTGCACTGTGTCCTTGTTTCCCCTTCGGTGCAAAGGGGGCAAGCACAGGCCAAGGCATCAGGCAAAGGTTACCGTTTCGGTGCAACAAGACCAAGACTAGTAGAGCGGCAGGATGGAGGTCATCATGGAGCCCAGGACGGCGTCATCGTTAGAGCCTTTGGCAGCCGAAGACAAACTTTAGTCAGGATAAGTGTACTAGATGTTCCCCTTCAAAATGGCCAATTGTTGGCGCCCTTCCCGCTCATTATTTGGGAAGAGGCCCAGGGCCTCGCTCTATAAATAGGACTAGCCACCCACCGGGTAGAGGCATCTAGAGGCATCTGGAGGCATCGAGCATCTACCTCAAGAATACGCATAAACTAGAGAGAGGCGACTGAACTCACCCAAGCAATTCATCTCACCAGCTCATGAACAGCCCCTCGCGAGGCTGTTGTCCCCTTGTACTTTTCATCATTAGCCCCTGAGGCAATCCACCACACCACACACTGGAGTAGGGTATTACACCACAATGGTGGCCTGAACCAGTATAAATCTCGTGTCCCTTGTGTGTTCATCTTTCTTGCTTAGATCCTTGCGAGACTTCGAGACGTGAGCTGGTAGGGAAAGATCTTCGTGCGCACCCCAGTGTTCGAACCTCAAGGGTCTGCCAGAACCCAAAATCCGACAAATACAATGCAAACAGATGCCTTAAGATGCATGACATGACATTTTGTGGTGCTAGGGTGAGCTAACGCAGTACTAGGTGCTACTGGCGAAGGGGGAAAACATCTGGGAAATTATTCCCGTTGTTTGATGTTTTTGGACAGTCGAGCCAGATGGGAAGGTTGCATGTTTGCTTTGCTAGGTACGTGTGGCGGACGAACGGACTGTGTATTCAGATTCGTCTCGTCGTTCTGAGAAACTTTCATGCACAAAGTATTTCCATCTAAGTTACGGTTTATTTTATATTAATTTATAAAGATTTAATTCATTTTTAGAATTAGCATAATTAATTTAATTAGAAAATTTAATTATGACGTCGGCATGATGTTAGGGTGATGTCAAGAGACCAGTTAGTTGACTTAGTCAAACTGACATGTGGGTCCCATTCGTCATTGTCTTAGAATAACTAAACATGTTAATTTAGACTAACTAAGTGATTAGGTTAATTCATTTTCATTAGATTCGTTAAACATGATAAATTAACTTAATTAACTCATTAATTAATTAATTAATTACTAATTTCTTCATTTTTTTTATTTTTATATATTTTATATCATTCTCGGGTGGGCCCCCCTGTAATTGGCCTGCGGTTGGCCTTAGCAGGCGCGTTAAGGGCGCGGGTGCCCGATCGGGCGTGTGCCCGAGGGGATGGACCCGGGCGACGCCTCGAGGCCACAACGAGCGAAGGGCGAGGCAGCTGCGAGCAGCGGGGATGGTTGGCCGGAGCAGCGGCGGGGCTGGAGACAGCAGGCGGCGCAGCGGCGATGGCCCTGGCAAAGGGAGCCGCGGCAAGGTAGGGCACAATGATGGAGGAAGGTGGGACAGAGGTGGGCGAGCAGCGGGGCTGCAGCGGTGGTGGCGGTAGTGGCGCAGCACGCAGCATGCATCCGGGAGCAGCAGGCCGCGGGCATGCACAGGCGGGGCGCACGCGTGCGCAGCCGCAGGCGTGCTGCGAGGTGCAGGGTCACGAGCTAGTCACAAACGGGGAACACGGCTGGAGCGAGTGCGGGACGTGGGCATTGGGCACGTGCGGGGGTTGCGGTCGTGCACATGAGCGAGAAGGGGGCAAGACCATGGCAAGTCCGGCGACGCGAGGAGGGGCGCGGGCGGAGCTTTAGCGCGGCCATGGTGAGCAGCAGCGCGGGTAGCACGGGCGTGAGTGTCATGCCTGTGCGGTGTGGCAAGAGAGCGGAGTACGATGAACAGCGCGAGCGCACAAGACAAGGAGAGAGGGTAGGGTGTGGCCCTCACCGGTGTTGGCGGGGAGGGGGTCGGCGTGGATTGGTGGAGCCTTTGGGGAGGAGACGTGGATGACGTGTGGCAACGGCGGTGGTTGACGATGGCAGTTGGCGCTGCGTGGCGCGGTGGCCTCGGGCGTGGAGGCGAGGAGCAATGGGGATTTGGCCCGATCTAGATCGGATCGGGAGGGGGGAAGAGGGAGTGGGGAAGTGGAGGCGGTTGGGTTAGGGTTTCGGGCGCCAGGGGGTAAGTAGGAGGAGCGGGGCGGGCCGGTTCGGCTGGACCGACTGGAGTGGCCAGCTGGGCCGGTTGGCCCAGGGGGGGTGGGGTATTTTTATTTATTTATGTTGTTGATTTTGTTTATTATTATTATTTGCTTTCCGTTTACTTATGAATTAAATTTTGTTTAAAATACAACATTAGTACCTAAATTATTGTTATAATTTAGCCCACTACTACAAAAAGTCTTACTCTATAAAATAGTTTAACATTTTATTAATTATTAAGGCATTTAATTAAATGTTTTTGCTACTGTCTGATCCATTTTAGAGTATTTAAACATTTTTATAAAAGTGTGGTTTCTCCACCATAATTACCTATGCATTATTTGGCACAACCCGGACATTTTAGTTTTAACATTTGAAAATTTTATTGTTTGCTTGATTTTGAATTTGAATTTGAATCAGTTTCGAACTAACGCGAGATTAGCAACAGTAATCGAAGTGATGTGGCATAATTAGAAAGGGATTACTGTAGCTTAATTATCCGAGCGTCATAGTTGGGCCCCACGGTGGAACCCCTAGAACCTTCTAGAACCTATTTCTACAATACCAAAAAAGAACGAACTTTTTCTGGAACCCAAAATATGACTTCACATATATAAATCTTTACCTCCGGACCATTCCAGAGCTCCCCGTGATGTCCCGGATCCCATCTGGGGCTCTGAACAACATTTTGAATTTCCGCTATTATGATCTCAATACAACCCTAGCGACATCGAGCGTTGAGGGTGCGACCTTGCGGGTTCGAGAACTATGCAGACATGACCGAGACTCCTCTTTGACCAATAACCAGCAGCGGAACCCGTATGCTCATATTGGTTTCTACATATTCTATGAAGATCTTCATCGGTTAAACCACAATGTCAAGGATTCAGTCAATCCCGTGTTCAATTCCCTTTGTCCGGTGATATGTTACTTGCCCGAGATTCGATCGTCGATATCTCCATACCTAGTTCAATCTCGTTACTGTCAAGTCTCTTTACTCATTATGTAATATAAGATCCTATGACTAAACCCATTAGTCACATGAAGCTTCTTATGATGTTGTATTACCAAGAGGTCCCAGAGATATCTCTCCGTCACACGGAGTGACAAATCCCATTCTCGATCCATTCAACTCAATAGACACCTTCGAAGATACTTGTAGAGCACCTTTATGATCACCTAGTTACGAAGTGACATTTGATCACACACAAGGCATTCCTCCGCCTGCCAAAAACCCCAATTGGGTGAGCTGACGTCTCCCTTGTGCTTACCACCCCTGCCACCATTGCCTTCACCCAAGCAATCTCTCTGCTCCTCGGCGGCGGCTCCAACCACTTTGCCTCCTCGCGCTCCGATAGCTGGTGCCATGGTGAACTTCCCGGTGCGCCCTTTTGCCTTTGCTCCGGACGGATCAACATTTGACCGGGATCCTGCACATAGAGTCCAACGCCATGCCATGGTGGTGGATGATCCTTCACTCAACCATGATAGGTACGCCATCGTCTCTGTCGATCCTCCTGTTCCTGATCATCAGAAGGAATTCTGGCTTGCTGAAGTTTTTCGCATTATCACGGCTGATCTGGAGTATGATCTGCTTGATAATTTCATCTATCCGATTGGTATTGGTTGCGTGGTGTTTTCGGATATGGAGAGCAGAGATGCTGCGATTAGAGAAGGGCCTCATGCATTGACTAACGACTCTACTTTCTCTTTAGTTCCACATGATGAGAGTATCAATATGCACATGCCTGCTTTTGAATATGAGGTCTGGATTGTGCTTCATGTGTTCCCTATGGATTATCAGACTAAACATTATGTTCATAAGGCAGTGTCTAGCTTTGGTAAACTGCTCGTTTGGCCGCATCCGAGTCAGAACAAAGCCCGTGTTTTGGTTAAGTGTCACGTCAAGGATGTTGCTGACGTCCCACATAGTCTCTTGGTCACTGGAGTCGGATTGCTGCCAGGTCTTGGTCGTTCTTGGTCCATTCCAGTGTGTGTGCTCAATGGCAGAAACACTATTCCAGGACTGGTTGGCACCGAGGAAGCTCCTCCTCTTCTTAATGCCTTGCTGCATCCGTATGAGCTCCCCTAATATACAGTCATGCAACAGGCTAGAATTGATGATATGGCTGCACCAGAAGCCCTGAATGAAGCTGCCTGGAATGCACTTGCACCCGCTCAGGAGCAGATTCAGGATAATGGGTGGAGAATGTAGCGAGTGATTCCCCCGCTGTACTCTGGTTTCACCTTCAGATCATTCTTTTAGTATGATGGGCCATCGCTAATGGATGGAGTTGATCCTGAGCACAACATTCAGGACAATTTGTCCGATGTTGTTTTGTCTTCTGAAGAGGAGATTGAGGCTGTCGAAGCACTACCTGACAGTTTTGTTCTTGGAAATCCTGCTGCCCGTATGGCCTTTGTCAGAGCTGGTGGAGCCTCGGTTAATATTGTTGTTGCCATTGATCATGAACTTCTGCTTTGGATGGGAGGAATGCTCAAACGTATCTATACACCTGCCCTCACCAATATGTAGTCGGAAAATGTCATTTTCCCTCTCAATCCCTTCAGGATCTTGCAGAGTCAACTGGTTTCTACTTGTGCCGTGTGGATGCTTCGTGTTGCGCCTGAACCAGATTTTATGTCTGTGGTCTTCTATTCTAACTTTCAGTTGGGAGCAAGCAGAATTCCTCGCAACCTGCTGCATGATTACCCGTTTGTCTTGGCCGATACTGCCAATGTTGGATGGGGTTTTGCTGCTCGGCCCCCTGGGTTCATGGCTCCTACTGCACATGTTTCTGAAACTGTTGACTGATACGTCTCCGTCGTATCTATAATTTTTTATTGTTCCATGCCAATATTCTTCAACTTTCATATACTTTTGGCAACTTTTTATATTATTTTTGGGACTAACATATTGATCCAGTACCCAGTGCCAGTTCCTGTTTGTTGCATGTTTTATGTTTCACAGAAACCCAATATCAAACGGAATCCAAACGGGATAAAAACGGACGGAGCTTATTTTTGGAATATTTATGATTTTTAGGAAGTAAAATCAATGCGAGACGGTGCCCGAGGTGGCCACGAGGGTGGCCCGCGCGCCCACTTTCACTGGGCACGCCCCTGACCCTCATGGGGCCTTCGTAAGGCGGTTGACGCCCTTCTTTGGCAACAATAAAGATAATTTTTGGAAAAATATCTGGGCGAAGGTTTCAATCCAATCGGAGTTACGGATCTCCAGATATAAAAGAAATGGTGCCAGGGCAGAATCTGGCAATGCAGAAACAGAGAGAGACAGAGAGACAGATCCAATCTCGAAGGGGCTCTTGCCCTTCCCACACCATGGGAGCCAAGGATCAGAGGGGAAACCCTTCTCCCATCTAGGGAGAAGGTCAAGGAAGAAAAAGAAGAAGGGGGGCTCTCTCCCCCTTGCTTCCAGTGGTGCCGAAACGCCGCCGGGGGCCATCATCATCACCGCGATCTTCACCAACACCTCCGCCATCTTCATCAACATCTCCATCACCTTCCCCCATCTATATTCAGCGGTCCACTCTCCCGCAACCCGCTATACCCTCTACTTGAACATGGTGGTTTATGCTTCATATTATTATCCAATGACGTGTTGCCATCCTATGATGTCTGAGTAGATTTTCGTTGTCCTACAGGTGATTGATGAATTGCTATGATTGGTTTGAATTGCATGTTTTATTATTGGTGCTGTCCTATTGTGCCCTCCGTGTCACACAAGCGTGAGGGATTCCCATTGTAGGGTTTGCAATATGTTCATGATTTGCTTATGGTGGGTGGCGTGAGTGACAGAAGCACAGGCCCGAGTAAGTAGGTTGTTTGCGTATGGGATAAAAGGGACTTGATACTTTAATGCTATGGTTGGGTTTTACCTTAATGATCTTTAGTAGTTGCGGATGCTTGCTAGAGTTCCAATCATAAGTGCATATGATCCAAGAAGAGAAAGTATGTTAGCTTATGCCTCTCCCTCAAATAGAACTGCAATAGTGATTACCGGTCTAGTAACGTAGTCAATTGCTTAGGGACAATTTCACAACTCCTACCACCACTTTTCCACACTCGCTATATTTACTTTATTGCTTCTTTATCTAAATAGCCCCTACTTTTTATTTACGTGTTATTTATTATCTTGCAAACCTATCCAACAACACCTACAGAGTACTTCTAGTTTCATACTTGTTCTAGGTAAAGCAAACACTAAGCGTGCGTAGAGTCATATCAGTGGCAGATAGGACTTGAGAGAGTATTTGTTCTACCTTTAGCTCCTCGTTGGGTTCGACACTCTTACTTATCGAAAGAGGCTACAATTATCCCCTACACTTGTGGGTTATCATTGACTCTCAGTCAGTTTCTATTACTCTGCCTGACCAGGGGAATGCCCTTCAGATGCTTGCTTCCTCGTCTCTATTTAATGTTACTGCCTCTCGCAATGCTAAGGTCCCACTTGACACCATAGCAGTTAGACAGAGTACCAGATCGAACAATTATGATGGCTTCAAGGTCAATCATGTTTCTGACACTAAGCAAACCACATCAAGGGTGAAAGCTCGTGTGGTGCCGTCTGTCAGTGCTATCTCCATGGCTGCTGCTCCAACACAAGCTAATGATGGTTTTTGCCCGCCTCCTACTACCATTGAGGAAATTCAACATGTGGGCGGCCGCTGCGAGATTGCTCTTGAAGTTTTATCTGAAGAGAAGCTGCTGGATGGCCGGCAGCTGACCTCTGACGGTGAAATCTGATCCTTCCTTCGCCATGTATGAATCCTGGAATGTGTTATCGTGGAATATCAGAGGTATAAACTCTGAAAGTAAACTTTTGGCTCTTTGGAAGTCTATTTATACTAGCGGTTGCTCGGTGCTATGTATCCAGGAAACTAAGCGTGAATCTTTTTATTTATCTTTTATTAAGACCTTCTGCCCGAAACGCTTTGATAAATTTGTGTTCGCGCCCTCGTTGGGTGCCTCGGGTGGTATTATGATCACTATTTGGAATAGCTCTGTGTTTGTGGGCACGTCGTGGCACACTGATTTTTTTGCGATGGGTGTTTCTTTTGTTGCCACACAATCCGGTGAGTCATGGAATCTGGTGAACGTTTATGGTCCTTGCTTTGGTTAGAGGTGGGTGGACTTTACTTCTTGGTTATTTGATCTTAATATACCTAATGATGAAAACGGGTTGATCTTGGGAGATTTTAACTTCATTCGATCCACGGTGAACAGAAACAAACTAGGTGGCGATGCTGCGGATATGCTTTTGTTTAATGAAATCATACGCGCACAATCTTCGATGGAACTCCCCGTTAAGGGCAGGTCGTACACTTGGAGTAATATGCAGGATGATCCTCTGCTCGAGCAACTCGATTGGTTTTTCTCATCGTCTAACTGGACCACATCTTTCCCGAACACGATGGTCATGCCATTGGGCAAACCTGTTTCTGATCATATCCCATGTTTGGTGGCCATTGAGTCCAAAATCCCCCAAGTCCAAACTGGTTCGTTTTGAGAACTTCTGGTCAATCATGCGGATTTTTTGGATGTGGTCACTACCTCTTGGTCCAAGCCATGCCATGCCCCTAATTCTGCTGCGCTTATTTGCAAGAAGCTCAAAACTTTACGTTATGATCTCAAGTGTTGGAGCCGGGCTATCTCAAATATGACAATCATGATTCAAAACAGTAATGATGCACTGGCTAAGTTAGATGATCTTGAAGACAAGAGAATGCTGTTCATCCAAGAAACAAACTTCAGGCGAATCCTAAAGATGCATCTAAACCAGTTGCTCAAATATCAGAATGAATACTGGAGGAAGAGGTGTACTGTCAGATACTTCAGGGTTGCTGATGAGAACACCAAACTGTTTCAATCGGTTGCGACAGAGAGGTTTAGACACAATTCCATTGCCAGCCTACGTGATGGAGACATGGTGGTGAGCGATCATGTGGGCAAAGAGGGTGTGTTGTACAAAACCTACAAGGAGCGGTTGGGTTCCTCTAAGCCTACCAGCATGTGTTTTGATATTCCTCGGATCATCCGACAGATTGATGGTTTGGCTAAGTTATTGAGCACCTTTTCCACGGAGGAGATCGATGATGTGGTTAAGGAATTGCCAACTGACAGGGCTCCTAGCCCTGATGGATTTAATGGTTGCTTTCTTAAGAGTTGTTGGCAGATCATCAGGGAGGATTTTTACTGAATGTGTCAGGACTTCCATGGGGGCTAGCATGACATAACCAACATTAGTGAAGGGTACATTACCTTTATCCCGAAGAACTCATCTCCAGAGACTACCAATGATTACAGACCCATCACTCTGCTTAACTACTACCTAAAAATTATCACGAAAATACTGGCTAATCATTTGCAGAAAGTCATCCCGAAAATCATACACATGAATCGGTATGGCTTCATTAAGGGAAGAACCATCCAGGATTGCTTAGCATGGACATTTGAATATATTCATCAGTGCCAGACGTCTTCGCGTGAGATTTTGCTCCTTAAACTTGACTTTGCCAAAGCTTTTGACGCAATCGAGCATGCCTCCAGGTTGGAGATCATGTGACGCATGGGTTTTGATGATAGGTGGCTGGGCTGGATGGAAACAATTTTTGCCTCCGGCGTTTCTTCTATACTCCGTAATGGCATTCCGGGTAGAAAATTCCAATGCAAATGTGGTGTGCGGCAAGGCGACCCCTTATCATCGTTGATTTTTGTCATTGCTGCAGATCTACTTCAAGCTGCGATAAACGATGCTTTTGCCTAGCGCTTGTTTGACCTGCCCCTCCTGTGCAGTCAAAACGGTGATTTCCCAGTGGTGCAATATGCGGATGACACCATTCTAGTGATGCCATCCTGCCCTGATCAAGCTGCCCGTATGAAGTCCATCCTGGTGGATTATGCTGCCTCGGTAGGACTGCAAATCAGTTTTCATAAGTCCACTTTAATCCCCATCAACATTGACCAGCAGCGCGCTGATGAGTTGGCCCGTGTTTTCGGGTGCTCTGTCCGCTCGCTCCCGTTCACCTACCTAGGCCTCCCCATGGTCACGACAAGGCCATCCTTGCTGGAGCTCATGCAGCTAGTGCATGGTGTGGAAAGGAAGATGTCTACGGCCTTGTCTCTGATGTCGTCCAGGGCCAAGCTCACTTTGGTCAACACAACCGTCACTTCGATGCTGACTACGCCATGTGCATGATCAAACTACACCCTACGGTGGTTGAGCACCTCGATAAACTGCGCAGATATTGTCTATGGGCCAAGAACTCTGAAGATGGGGTCAAGAACAACTCTCTAGTGCCCTGCACTGCAAAAAAAAGACACATCCGTGACATTTTCGGTCGAATGAATTTTTTCCTATCATACTTATCACACTTCTATGACGATAATTGTGACAAAACTCGGTATCATCATAGATGTGGTGGGCTCCTACTTCTATGACAAAAAATCATGACAGAAAATGGGCTTTTCGTCCTGGGCAGGCCGGAGACGTAGCTGCATGACATTGTTTGGGCTGTCCATGACTTAAAAAACCGTGGTAGAAGCGAGGGCGAGGAAAATATCAGGGAGTTCCCGGTTACGGTGGGTGGTCGGGGGCCGAGCGATGCACGTTTCTCTCATACACGTACGCGCGTGAATGCGAGGCGTTGGGCTCTAACTGAACCCGAGCGAGGCGTTCGCCTAACTGAACCCGAGCAATGGCACTGCAGGCTACGTGTTACTGAACCCAAGCGATCGAGCGATTCCTTCGCTACTGCTACTAACTGAAGCCGATCGATGCTGCCTCTGGATGAATAGTGAGCGTTGTTGAGGGGGGGGGTTTGGATGAACAGTTCCCGATGGGGGTTGGATGAACAGGACCCTATGGTGTTGCCGCTGGATGAATAGGACCCCGATCGATCCAGCCGGTTGGGCGTGGATGAACAGGACCCCGTGGAGGGATGGATGAATAGGACCCCATGGAGGGAAGGTTGAACAGTAGCCGGTGGAGGGATGGTTGAACAGTAGCCGATGGAGGGCTGGATGAACAGTAGCCCGTGGAGGGGTGGTTGAACAGGACCCCATGGAGAGGGCTGGTTGAACAATAGCCGGTAGAGGAGCGCGCGATGGAGGCTGGATGAACAGGAGCCCGTGGATGAACAGTCGCAGGTGGAGGCTAGAGGAGGTCGACAGTGGATGAACAGTAGCCTGTGGAGGCTGGAGGAGGTCGACGGTGGAGATGAACAGTATCCCGTGGAGTCCCGTTTTCCGGTACGCCACACCCCTCCCGATGAACAGGACCCCCGTTTCGGCCGTAACGCTCCAACACAAGTCTGTTTCCTCCGTTTTGCGGTACGCCACACCCCTCCCGATCAACATGACCCTGTTTCGATCGTAGGATGTCCAACAGAAGTCCGTTTCCTACGTTTTGTAGTAAGCCAGACCCCTCCCGATGAACAAGATCCCGTTTCGACCGTGGCCGGTCGAACACAAGGCCGTTTCCTCCATTCTGTGGTACGCCAGGCCTCGTTTCCATCGGGTGTTCCGTCAAAGCCCTCCCGATGAACACGACGACGCATTTCGTTCCGACCTAGCCGGTTGGCTCCCCATGAACACGACGATGACGCAGTTTCTCCGTTCCAACCCAGTCATGTACACGAGCCCTGGCCATATGTATGCGCTAGTAGCGTTCGAGACCCCGCCCGTATGTACGTATGCGGCCGTATTTACTTTCTTGCACCCTGGCCGCTGTATGTATGTCTACATGCTACGTGTGCGCCTCTACTACGACACATGCGCGCCTCTACTACGACACATGCGCACCTCTACATCGACCAGTATGTACATACACGTTCACGACCAGAATGACAATGATATATACGCTTCGACCAGGTGGGCCCCGACTGTCAAGCAATTCCTTGCGTGCGAAGATGTAGCTGGTGGGTCCCAGCAGTCAGGGGGCGAATTGTTTTTTTTGTAATATGGACGCACTTCCTTGCGTGCGAAGATGTAGCTGGTGGGTCCCAGTAGTCAGGGGGGAAACGTTTGTTTCGTGACATACGGTGGCCCGTCCGGTGGGTCCCTGCTGTTAGGTGGAGGAATCATTATTTTGCGCATAATAAGGAGGCACTTCCTTGTTGCTGCCGTGAACCCAAGTGTCAGCCTCTCCACATACAGTACTCTTCCGATGGAAGTCGTTCCTTGACCACATTGACCACACCGCGCCAAGAGCACCTAGGCGGTGGACGACGGCGAGGCTTAGGAAGGTGATGACGCGGAGCCGGGGAAGACGCGGTAGTGGAAGCCCACACGGAGAGGAGTACGAGGGTTCACTGGTTCGGCTGTGGTGTGAGGCTGCCATCGCCACAGAATAACTAGGGGTGTGGGTGAGTGGATGGCCTGGCCAGCAGTGGGCGTAGTAGGAGGCAGTGAGGCCTCCGCGACATCACAGCCGGACACGGGAGGCAGGAGCACGTGGCACAACCGGCGTTAGTTTTGGTAGCTGGAGCAAGAAGACCCGAGGTTGAAGAAGCGCTACGGCCGTTGGATGGAGATCGTACGATCACTAGATCTAGAGTTGTTCATCTTGACTAAGTTGACAAAGCCCTCTGTCCCCGTCAGCTTAGTAGGCCCACAAGTCAGCCTCCCACTATGGTGGGTCCCAACTAGCAGGAGGTATTCATTTTTTGTGCGTAATAAGGAGGAACTTCCTTGCGTGCAAAGATATAGCTGGTGGGTCCGACCTGTCAGCGGGGGGAACATTTTTTCGCGAAATACAGAGGCCCTTCCAGTGGGTCCTAGCTGTCAGGTGGAGAATCATTATTTTGCACGTAATAATGAGGCATTTCCTTGCATGTGTCCATGGACCCAGCTGTCAGGCTCTCCATGTACCGTCCACTTCCGATGGATGTCGTTCATTGGCCATGTTGACCAGACCACGCCAAGAGCACCAGGGCGGTGGACGATGGCGAGGCCTAGGAAGGGAACGACACGGATCCAGGGAAGACCTGTCAGTTGTTTCCCACGCGGAGGGGAGTACGAGGGTTTACTGGTTCGTCTGCCTTCGCCGGAGAATAACAGTAGGTGTGGGTGAGTAGAGGGATGGCTAGGCCAGCAATGGGAGTATGGTGGGGCGGTGAGGCCTACGCGGCAGCATAGCCGGCCGCGGGAGGAGGGAGCAGGCAGTCCCGTCGGCGCTTGTTTGAGCGACTGGAGCAGGAAGAGCAGAGATTGAAGAAGCACGACGGCCATTGGATGGACATCCAACAGTCACTGCTCTCGTGTGTTGACTAAGTTGACACGACGTTGCGTGTGCGTCAACCTTTTTTTAGGAAAGCATACGCGTCAACCTGTAGTAGGCGCACAAGTCAGCCTCAAATCTGTGGAAAACAGCATACAACCCATTTCCCATTGTTTCTAATAATTTACAGCCCATTTGCTAATTCTTAAGAATTTTTTTGGAGCCCATCTTCTTTTTGTTAGCATTACACCCCATATTGTGGCCACGGTTAAAAATTATACGAAATTTTGCATATTTCGGTGTGATCAACTATTTTTAATCCCGAAATATCGATTCACATTCAAATTATTTTGAAAAAATAATTTATATAAATATAAAATCCAAATAATTTTCCATGCATAAAAATCAATGGAATTTAAAATCTTGTAATGAAACAAAAATTGAAACTAATTCCCGGTTTGATGTGTTTTAAAAATGTAGAACCCATTTCTGGGCAAACCGAATGAAACTCTCCTCGTCTTGAAAGATTTGCAGCCCAGCAGGGCTGATAAGGCAAGTAGGCCTCGTTTGGGTATTTCTTTTAAAAAAATAGAACTGGGCTAGCCATTTTCAGCAAGAAAAAACACAACTGGGCTCATGATGTGGTAAACATAAATAAAACACTGGCTAGACAAGCCACAGCCCCCGCACAGCCCCGTTGTTACCCTGATCCATCGCTAAAACTAGTATAAATAACAACTGCTTGTTCCTAAAAAAACTGCGTGACCTGCTGGGTCCCTGGTATCAGCCGCTCTTAGTGTAATTCTCTTGTTTATTGACTACGTTGACAATGGCGTGAGCCCCAGATGTCCAACCATTAGGAGGAACCATTTTTTTGGGCTTGTAATAACGAGGCACTTGCTTGCGTACTGCCATGACGCTGGTGGGTCCCTACTGTCATCCTCTCCATGTACAGTCATCTCCCTGTTCCTCTCGGTTGTTGACGACATTGACAACGCAAGAGGGCGGCACACCGCGCATGGCGAGCGAACCAAGGCGGAGGACGACAGCGAGGCCTCGGACGGAACGAACAGGAGCCGTGGAAGATGTGCTGGTCCAGTCGCAGGCGGAGGGGAGTACGAGGGTTGACTGGTTCGGGTGCGGGTGCGTGTTGGGGTGACGTCACCAGAGAATAACATGACGTGTGGGGGAATAGAGGGAGGGGCTAGCCAACGTTGGAGGGCACGATAGGGCAGCGGAGGTGTAGCCAGCCATGGGAGGCAGGAGCAGGCGGAGCCGACGGGGTGGTTTGGTTTGGGCGGCTGGAGGAAGAAGACAAGAGATAGAAGATAGATGACAAATGTTGGATGTCAATCCAACGGCTGGTAGGCAGAATCGTTTGTTGACTCGCTAGTAAGTCGACACCACCTTGGATAGGCTATTTCCTCGTGGGGCCCAAATGTCAGAATCCAAATCTGTCACGGTCATGCAGCCTTTCCTATGAAAATTTACAGCCCATCTGATATGCTAGTTCGAAATAAGTTTGTGGCTGCTGGTGGGGGCTAATCATTTGGCTTCTATAATGCAAAGTGAGCTCAAGCAGCCGGCGAGAGTGATGTTATTTCCTTTGGTTGGGATTTGTTACAATATTTCACTCTAAATTAAATGAATGGCAAGCCATTTGCCTTGTTTCAAAGAAAATAGGACAGTCATAGCCGAGTTGAAAAGGGCAAGAACATCTAACTCCAGCTTACAAACTGTACAAAAGCACAAGGGTTAATTGTTCATTAGGTTTAGACAAAACCCAAGTTGAAAAGGGAAACAACATCTAACTCCAGCACTGTTTTCGGCAGTCACAGTCAAATGGATCGGTCAGGTCCATAGAATGAACATCGTGGGTCGTAAAATTTACTGGATTATGACCACAATATGTTGTAAATAGAAGCCCGACACGTTCAGAAGCTCTTTTGCCCACCTGAAACTCCTTTTTTTTGCTCTTCGACATACCCATCCATCAAAACCATGCTGCTGATAAACTTAAGCCTGATGGACAATAATAACCTCGCATTCAGCAGGAAGAATGTGAAAAATCTAGTGTTTGCATGGTTGGCTACATATCGTTCTAGCGTTATTTTCTTCAATCGAATCTCATGATAAGTGAGAAAATCCCGGTGCTTACGAGTCCATCGATTGGTTATAACTTTCTTACCCCGTCCTGTTGCCTAAGTAGATATGAAGATTGAAGACAATTAAGGTCTAAAAAAGAGTGTCAAAAGAGCAACAGCTGAACGGTTAATTCTACTACACTATATGCGGGCTTCCAATGTGCGTGAAATTATCACCTTTATATACAACTTCTCCAGACATGAAAGCATTGCATCAAGCCAATAATCTTGTTCATATCAAAACTATTCATTTGGATATATAAGATCTTGACAGAATCCAGCACCATTGATAGGCCATCCATGGAGAAACTCTTCATTGAGCATAGAACATAATATTAGTACAAAATGTGTACTCCAAGATGATATATAACTTATGCGCAGAAAATTAAAATGCAGCTTATGGTTACAAGTGTAGATGATAACATAAAGTACCTGAAGAACTGTGGAGCCAAACACCATATTGAAATGAGCATAAAGATCATGTATTACACCCAAGGTCTCCAGTTTAGGCGCAGAGAGGACGATTATTTGCAATGGTGAATAAGTAGAATCAATTATCAACCTTTGAAGTGAAGCGACATCTTGGATGGTGAGATGCCTTCCGTCAAAAGAAATTCCAATTCTTACAAGGTTAGGTGACTTTATTTGGAGACAACCAATTCTAACTGTGAAAACAAGCACCAAGCACTCTAGGGCAGGGCAACTGGAGTGGATGATGCTGTGCAATGAGGCCTCCGATATACTAACCCGCACAAGTGAAAGTTTCTTGAGAAATGGGAGTTGAAGGTTTAGTAGCAGATTGTCTGGTAGGTACCACAGCGCAAACGTGGCGGTGTGGAGAGAGGAGGAAAACCGCGAGATGGACATCGGTGCTGAGGGCACAAGTACATGGCGTTCGGTATATGGTAGGTAATTTCCAGGGGAATAGTAGAACTCAAGCAGTTGTAGTTCTGTGAATTCAGGAGATTTCAGCCAGGCGTCCACCGTGTAGGGCATGGTATGCTTGCTCACGTAGCATGACGGGATGTAGAGGCTTTGAACGGAGCCCTGGTGGGAGGAGATGATGGCTCTGGGGATTTCAAAATCATTGAAGAGAGATAGCTGACGACAGTCGAGATTAAGGGGCACGGCACGCCATAGAGGACGCCACCGAATCGAGAGGGCTTGGGTGTGGCAGCAATCCTTGGTGGGGAGAAGCGAGATGATCTCCCCAAGGACGGCGTCCGGGAGATCCTTGATGCGGTCCACCCGAGGTTCTGCGAGTTCCTGGGATCCGGTGGGGGCGGGGTCGCCGCTTCTCCCCATGCTGCTGGGTGTGGGATCTACAATAGGCATCGCCGCTGGCAGGAGCCTCATCTTCTTGGCGCTGGGGTCAGCCGACTCCATTTTCCTCGAGGGTGTCGCGTCATGCTCATAGATTTGAGCAGAGTAATGAATGACGATCCTAGTTGTAGTGCGAGTGAAGAAGAAGGGGAGCTGGGGTTTTTCTCTAGTAGTGAGGAAGAAGGGGAGCTGGGGTTTTCTATGGAGTGAGGTGAGGAATTTGGGGGTACGAGTGGAGCGAGCTGATGTGAGGTGGGTGGGAGCGAGGAGGAAGAAGAGCACCCAGGTTTTTTGGGGGGCGGTGTGCTAGGTGTGGGTAGAGCCTACAACTACCCAGAAAAACAATTACTACTAGTACAGTGGATACACTACCGCTTCTGGCTCCTCCTAGGTCATCGAAATGTCTCCCTCTACCGAATGACGTTATACTTTTGTTCACCGATGCGGGCCATGCAGCACGCGGGCCCAAATGTCATCCACCAAATTAGAAGGCAGTATGCAGGAGGAGAGTTTCCCCAGTCGTAGCGCGACAGTAACGAGCCGTCGCATCAAAAAACCCCACATCCCTGGAGTGTAAGTTTGATGGACGAAGCAACCATTATTTCATTATTCGCCAAATCCCCTTCTCCCTCACCGTCTTCAAGAAAGGAAACACCCGTATCTTCCACTGTTCTTCTCTCCCAATGAAGGGAAGGTAAGCGAATCCGTGATGTTGGTATATTTTCGTTCAGAGAAAAAAAAGAACTTTTGCAAAGCAGTAACCGATCCTCACTCTCTTTTTTGTTTCATTGTCATTGCGATTGTGTTTTCCTTTCAGTGGTCTCCTAGTATTCGTCGGTTTCCTGATGGACCAAGGAGAACCAGGCAAAGATCTGACGATATTGGAGCAGACACAGGAGGCTGATCCCCACGAGACAGAGAGCTCCAAGAAGATGGAGGCAGCCACCGAGCCGACCCCAGATACGCTCACGGCCACTACTGAGATGGTCAACGCCCCTTTTGAGGTTACAGCCCCCGTGGCACTACAGGAGCAGTTTTCCCCCTTCGAGGA
>NC_041389.1:146132730-146166841 GCF_002162155.2 Triticum dicoccoides | reverse complement strand
TTCTTTGCCGATCTTGATTGTGGTTTTTCATCTAAGTATGTAGTGATGAATAATGCAAAATTTCATTAGCTTTGGTGCCATGCTATACATAGTGGTTTAAATAACTTGTGTTTCTTATACTAGAAAGTAATTCAGAATTTGTTTTTGTTTCAGTTAGAGCCCTAATGCAGACAAGGATTGTGTGGTTGTACATGTCACTCACTACGAGGCGGATGACCTGAATATACGCTCTAGGAAAACAAAGTTCTCAGGCTGTTGGATCCTGGAAGCCATTTGCGCTTATACCAATGTCGAGTTGTATTCCAGCCTCACTGTTGTCAGGCGTGTTGTCTAGGGTGTACTGAAGCACAAGAAGTTCAAAGCTACTCCTTCGTTTTTGAGGCATACTGTTCTTGCCAAGCTTACGCAGGAAGATGACGTGGCGTGCCTCCACAAACAAGTTTATGAGTGGCAAGGCCACAAGGTTGTCTTCACGAAGGTTCACAGGATTGAGCTGCTACCGGACGTCCTTGATGATGTTCATGGCAAGGTCCGTCTTGTGTCCAGCCCAAATTAGACCGAGGCATGAAATAGTTGCCCCAACTAGTGTTTAATAGTAGTTTGGATTGTATCTAATTATCCAAACCTTGCCTGTTGTCGAGCCCTCCGGGGCTAGTACTCTGTTTGAATCCGTCTATGGAAACTACCGCTACTTATGTCTGCCCGTGAATCACGTGAGAACCATCATAATTGTTGCCGAAACAGATGCATCCTCACTAGTTTTTTCATGAATATGGCATGGTAAGACATAAGTTGTCACTTTTTATCATACAAGCAGTGTGTGTTTGATGAAATAGAGTACTCGTTCGAGAACTGTGTGCCGACGTATACATAAGTACTTGTAAACATTGTTGGGGCTACCCCACTTGTAAGTAGTTGTGCAAAACACGGCACATTGGCTCAGCTCACTTCAACACTAGGCTATCGACTAGCTAACAACCAACAATCTGCTATCTGATATATAAGCAACTATGTATCTTGTTACAGTGGTTCATGCAGTTAACTGGCCACAATGTAAATTCCAAACGTTCACATGCTAGTCCAGCGCTCATGTCGAACACTCACATTAAACTCAGCTTCATAGAAAACTTGAAAAGCATAAGTTAAGCAATTTTATACATCTCAGTGATTCATAGAACATAACAAACATATATAGTTCACAACAAAAGACAAAGATGTGAGAAGGTTTCAAATCAGGAAAAAACAAGCAAGGCTTCTCTGAGCAAACGGCCTCCTGGCAGGCTTAAATTTCCTAGAGTTCACTCTGGTTTTTTCTTGCTGCCACCATCCAGGGTTAGGTTCTCTCATTCCAGAATAACCAATTATAATTGTGTTCTCAGCTGGAATGCTAAACTGAACCATGAAGTGTACTAACCAGCTCAAATTCTTGTGCATTCCACTAAATTTAAGCACCGCTATTTGCAGAAATAAGCAGACCACAATGCTTCTTGTCCATGCACCTGTCCAA
Source organism: Triticum dicoccoides (assembly GCF_002162155.2). Lineage (NCBI taxonomy): Eukaryota > Viridiplantae > Streptophyta > Magnoliopsida > Poales > Poaceae > Triticum > Triticum dicoccoides. The sequence continues at coordinate 146,165,334 of NC_041389.1, read as the reverse complement.
AAAACCGCCATGCAGCCGTGCCAGCTAGTCCCGGTCCATGGATGAACCAGTAGGAAGTCCATTCCGGACTAGGATGCAGTTGTTTTCGCTCGTCCCTGCACTACAATCAGGAAGTAAAACATACGAATCAACTTCTTTTAAATTGTGTTGGTCATTCTACCTAGTTACTACCAATGTAGGAATACCTGGAACACTGGTGGTTAGAGGATGGCAGCTAGGAATAGCCATCTCATTTTGTGCAGTTGTACTAAAACTGAGGTGTGTACTTTTGATTGCGCAGACAAGAAACGATATGGAGACAGACATCCCTGTTTGCGCAAATAATAAATACGGTTATTTAAGCACTGCCAGATATTTGCAGTGGCGTATGATTAACATCAGCATCTATTGTGTTATAATTGGCACTAGATTGACAGTATGAAAGTGCCCTTAAGTAAGTAGCATCACATAACATCAACACTAGCACTAGATTAACATGCAGAACAATTTTATTAGTATTACTGTCATGAGAGTAGCCCATGGTCAGTAAATGTGCAATCAAATTTGTGTAGTTCCATTGGGATGAAGTAATGTTAGCGGTGTGAGATTTAAGTGTAACTGAAAAAACACAATTCATGGGAAATAAAGCAAGACGGAAGCACTTCATAAAATGATGGTGGCATTGCTTCAATTTATCGATGACACTAGACCATTACTTATAGTGACATTAGGTGGCATTGCTTAATGCTTCATGTGATTTTACATTAACGGTAGCGATATGGGCGTAGGGAAAGCAGGGGCATAAAGTGGTGAGGCAGATGTGGTTGTCGAGAGCGGCAAACACTCAGGCAGCATGTCTGCATTTGTCCCATTTTTATCTCCTCGGCGAAATTTTCCTATGTGAGCACATGAAATCTAGACCTGCTCATTCTCATTTGCGTTGTCCCCCCAACACCCCTCACTTTCTTTCCTTTTTCAACCAAGAGACAGGTCCACTTCCCCCCACCCTTCGCCATCCACCATGCTTTCTTCGCCTTTTCAGCCAAGAGACCGGTTGGGTAGCCAGTATCTACTACTTTTCCCCGTTTCCTCTTAGAACCAAGTCCTAGATTCATGCTACAACTTTCCCACTTTCTTCCCTGTTTGAACCAACTCTTAGAGTTGACTGTATGAACTAGCTTTACCTCTAATAATAGTAAAAGTCTAGGTGGCTTTGGAACAACAGAAAGAAGTAGAAAAAGATCCACACACAGCCAAGTGGGGAGCTAGGGTAGTAGAGCAAGGCAGGTTTGGAAGGAATATATACCTGAGGGTCGTCGGCATGTGGCAAAGACGGCATCGGGAGGCCGCATCTTGGCTAGAATACCGCAGGGAGGAAGAAGGGGTCAGAGGCCCTCCCGAGCCGGCGCTGTCTCGGATAGAACGGCACAGCCGCCCATTAGGACGTGCGGGCAGCCGTTGGTCTCCTCCCTCGCCGCTGACGACAGCATGAACGATGCACCTACACCCCTGCCCCGGTCAAGGTGGTCCGGCCGGATTTATGACCAGCCGTGAGTAGAGAGAGTGTGGCCACCTATGTCTTACTTAGATCTGGAGAGCATGAGAGAGTGAAAGAGAGGAACCCTAGTAAAGCAAGCGCTAAGGCTCCTTCTTATATATATAGTGGAGTGATTTTTTTGTACTAGCTTCAAAAAATGCACTCCTACATGTACCAGCGAGTGGGTGTGAGAGAACTAGTGCGTGCATGCACTCCTTTTCTTCGTGAGAGTAAAATATACTATGCCCAAAAGCGTTCGCCACAAGAGTAATAGTATAAGTGTGTGACGTGTGAGCTAAAATAAAATGTGCGCGGCGTCTTTTGTTTTTTAGAAGTTCTGAGGGTAGGGTGTGAAGAGCACATATGTGTGTGACGTCTACGTGCAGATAGACCGTGGGTGAGAGAGGACTTGGGAGAGTCATGACTCATGAGGGTGCGTGTATGCGTGAGAGAGAGGGGGCATGTATCAATGCAATGCATGTGTCTGTAAATCATTATCCGACACACGTTCGCCACAAGCCTTTTCCTGACGAACGTCGCAAGAACCATTAGTTCGGCATCCGACAGTGTCAGTTTTGCCATGTCATTTAACAGAACAGCAACTCCTCCTACACACAAATCTTCCACGTGAGTGTTAGCAACTGCCATATGCTCCCTCCGTTCCAAAATGTAGTGCATATAGCTTTATTGAAAATTCTAACCTCGCAAACTTTTCACGAGTTTTCGTGTACCAAAATGCAGATATAGAATACCCAGTATATATCATTCCATTCATCTTCGAGAGGTAACTATAAAGATGGGGGACGAGTCTACAAAGAAAGACCATCATATCACCTGCAGCAATTTCAACCATCATTTGGTGTGGACGAATATCATTGGAACTCTATATGGTATGATTTTTATAGGATTCTTTTTCCTTTGGAGCCAATTGGTTCATAGGAATAGATTCATATACTCCACATTTCAAAGGAAATAAACATGATATAATTTTTATAGCTTTAGAGCCACTTGGTTCATATGAATGGATTCCTATACTCGCATAATTTCAAAGGAAAATAAACATTAGCATATATTCAATAGAAAAGTTCCTATGATATGAACCGAATGACATCTCTTTTCTAATCCCTCCTCATAGGAATTGAGATACATGTCATCTCTAGATTCAATAGAAAAGTTCTTATGATGTGAACCAAATGACATCTCTTTTCCAATCCCTACTCATAGGAATTGAGATACTCCATGTCATCTCTTTCCCTACAACTTCCATGTATACATCTTCTATTCCTAAATAGCTAGTACAACCCACTAGTAGCTTCTTTTCAAGACATGCAACTATGGCACAACAACTATATAGTGTGCGAATAACTTTGAAAGATGGTCGCTGGATGAAGCTAATCCGACAGTGCAGAGATGGCAAATCCGAGCACTACTGGCCGTCAGATATCATCAACATTCCACCAGATTCTGCCACATGTACAATTTAGAAGACTCCATGGTTGAACTTAAGCATAATGCACAAACCTCAAAACAAAAGCACTTCTCCTTTGTTCTAGAATCTTCCGTATCATAATTGCCCAAACTTTCTTTTCTAAATGAATTGCCATTATTTGTTTTTTTACTTTATGCTTTACAATGCACAACCCCATGAATCTTAAATTTTTTATAAAACTAATTGATCTTGAATGAGATGAACTATAAGAACTAAACGAACATCTACATCATGCATATATGACTCAAAGCTTTACATGCAATAGAGTGTATTTATTCATAATTTGGTTTCCAAATCTCATGCGTTCAATGCATGTGTACCTTACTAGTTTTGAGTAGAATAGCAAATTTCACGCGGCCACGGGTATATCAAAATGCAGGGCCCATGCATCATTGCCTTTTGGTCGAACCTACGTCCACAATTTTTTGTACGTATATCTCCACTGGTCCCCGAACCCAAAATGCTGCCCCGTTCTCGTAAAACCAATCGGCCCACACATATTAAGGCATCGACTCAAACTCAATCCCTCTCCCGTTTACTACGACGTGGCCCCGCATGCCGTAGTACTCCTACAAACCCTACCACCGCACGCATCATCAGTTTTCTTCAAGAGGATGAGGGAGAAGCGGATTTGTAGTGGAGGCACTTTCAAAAAAGGATTTGTAGTGGAGACCCCTACCCTAGGGTGCCCTAGGTAGCTGCCGCACGCATCATTGGTTTTATCTTTTCTTTATGCTCTTGCGCCCTAGAGTGAAATGATGGTTGCTTCGTCTGTCCAGCTTAATGCGGGAAAGGTGGGGCTTTGTGATTTGACCCCTCATCGCTCATTTTCTACTACTGCGGCGCTACGACCGGGGTGCCTCCAATTCCATCCGCTGCTCTGAACTATAATTTGGTACATCACACGTGGAACAAGACGGTGGATGAGCCACATGTCGGCCAAAGGGGTCCTGTTAAGTGTGTCGCCATTTCGTGTGTGGACTGACCCTGCCTGAGTTGCTACGCCAACACGACAGGAGCAACCTACCACTTGGTTTTGCTCCTTGGTGAATCCCGACTATATTGATCTAAAAAGCTACGTACTGTACTACCCTATCCGTCTCGGTTTATAGGTTGTGCACGTAGTTCTAGGTAATCCATTTAACTAACTAAATAAGAGTTACTATGTCACAAAAAGTATATCATTGGATTCTTAAGCGGATGTAGTTTCTAAATATATACTGTTCATCACATATATAGCCTGTTAAATTCTCGACCTAGAACGATGTGCATCCATGTAAACCAATACGGAGGAAGTAGTAAAAATGAGGTGATTTTAGCGAGCAATGGGCGGGGGAGCATGGCCTGTCATGCGGTCCCACGTGTCATGATGTACCAAGGCGATGCACGTGTCCCTCTTGAGGCAGAAGCAATACTACGTGGTTTTCTTGAAGGAGATGATGGCGAACCGAAGTGTGAAATAATGCTTGCTTCGTCCGTCTGGGAAGGTGCGGCATTGTGATTTGACGTGTCATTGCTCATTACTACTACTGGGGCGGTACGACTGGGGTGCGTCCCCCCTGCTATTCTGCACTGTTATTTGGTGCTTGACACGTCGACTCGGTTGCTATATGTACCACATGTCGGTGAGATGAAGTACATAATTCATGAAAGCGAGCGTCGACGGAGGAGTACAAGACACGACTTGATTTTTGCTGCTTCGCGTGATCCATCGATACAAACCCGGACTAAAAAAAGGCGAGGGTGGGTCTTTTCCCGCGCGGCAGGCACGGGAGTTTGGCATAGTCAGTTTGGCAAGGAGGCAGGAAGGGAAACAAGCAAATAAAGTTTGAGCAACTTAGTTTTGGGAAAATCTGATTTTACGGAGTATGTACCCACTATGGAGGTAGTACTACTTACTACTCCCTCCTTTCCGGTTTCAGTGCTGCTATACACACGATGCCGTGCGGGCGACTTGTGCATGATAGCACATATCAAGCCATTCCTGCATACTATCTAGCACATATCAGCTGCTGGACTACCCATCGTCCCAGAGTCGTGCACACATCCATCGTCTACGTAGCACTTTCATTCCGGTTTATAGGGCTCATCTAAAAAAAATTCGTTTTTCCGTTTTATAAGTCTCAATTCTACTAGTAGTGGTAGTACCATCACATGTTGGATTTCGAGGTGTGTTAAATCACCTGATGCAAGCAGTGTCAAGAGAAAACTCACCAATGCATGTAGAAGTTCATGGAAATTTAGTGGTCATGCATGCATTCGTTATAATTAATGCCTCGGTAAACATAACTTCTTTAGAAAAACGAGCATACTAGTTACTTGTGCAAACTACAAAATTGATTCCACCACTCACCTTCTACCTTGGTTGGAGAGATTTTGAAATTGAGCCATAAACTGGAAAGAAGGGAGTAGTAACTTTTGTCTCGATTACTATTTGTGGCCTTGTATAGATGCAAAATGTATTTTTTTATAGTGGCCTTGTATATGTAAATGGAGGGAGTACTAAAGGACATATATTCCAAAAAATATGATAACCTCTCTAACCAAGGTAGGGACGAGGAGTAAACGGAGGGAGTAGTAAAATTTTCTCCTCGTCCTGCGAGCCACTGCGCGCGTGGGCGAGGGAGCGGGCGTAAGGCGTACTAGTAATCAAGCTTCACCTCATCCTGGGAGACACCGCACCCGTGGGCGGGGGAGACGGCATACTAAGCAAGCTTTTCCTCGTTCTGCGAGTTGATGGGACACATCAAAAGTACTCCAGTGTATAGAGCCTTGCCTCCAAGGCAGACCCCACATGGTTTGCCTCTTTTTTAACATAACGCGTCAAGTCGCAATTTGTTTGTTCACCCGTGGTAGATGATCCTCCCCCCATCAAGTGGACAACCAGTACACGTGTCAAATTACCACGTGGGCTGCCTTTTCGTATAGAAATGAGCTCCACTGTGTACCCACATGGGTGTGGTTGGGAAAGAGATGGGAGTACGTGCGCCGTGCATGCACCTCTTCTCTTCATGCACGTCCCCAACCTACGTGGGTGTGTGTGAGAGAGATATAAACCTAGACATAATGCACCATCCATCTCCATGCCTCCACCCAGTCCGACCAACAGTCACCACCACGCTCCACTCCTCGTCACCTTATCTCTCATCTTTCTCCCTCCATTTTTATATACAAGGCCACTATCAGAATTACAATTTGCAGAAATACAAGGCCACTAACACTAATCGATGCAATATTAATGGTGTTTGCCTTGTAGTACTAGCAAAGGAGGACATTAATTATCCCTTGCATGTTGGGGAATGCAGTAATTTCAAAATTTCCCTAAGATCACGCAAGATCTATCTAGATGATGCATACCACCGAGGGGGAGAGTGTGTACATGTACCCTCGTAGACCGAAAGCGGAAGCGTTAAGTAACGCAGTTGATATAGTCGAACGTCTTCTCGATCCAACCGATCAAGTACCGAACGCACAGCACCTCCGCGATCTGCAAACATTCAGCTCGGTGACGTCGCACGAACTCTAGATCCAGCAGAGGTCGAGGGAGAGTTTCGTCAGCATGATGGCGTGATGACGGTGATGATGAAGTTATTGACGCAGGGCGTCGCCTAAGCACTACAATGATATGACCAAGGTGAAAATCTGTGGAGGGGGGCACCGCACACGGCTAAACAATCAACTTGTGTGTATATGGGGTGCCCCCCTCCCCCGTATATAAAGGAGTCAAGGAGGGGAGGGCTGGCCCTCTCTATGGCACGCCCAAGGGGGGAGTCCTACTCCCAGTAGGAGTAGGTTTCCCCTTCCCTAGTTCGAGTAGGACAAGAAGGAAGAGGGAGAGGGAGAGAAGGAAAGGGGGGCCGCCCCCTCCCAATTCGGATTGGGCTTGGGGGGGCACCTTGTCCACCTCCTCCTCTCTTCCACCATGGCCCATTAAGGCCCATTAACTCCCCGAGGGGTTCCGGTAACCTCCCGGTCCTCCGGAAAAATGCCCGAACCACTGGGAACATTTCCGGTGTCCAAACATAGCCTTCCAATATATCAATCTTTATGTCTTGACCATTTCGAGACTCCTCGTCATGTCCGTGATCACATCCGGTACTCCGAACAACCTTCGGTACATCAAAACACATAAGCTCATAATACCGATCGCCATCGAACGTTAAGCGTGCGGACCCTACGGGTTCGAGAACTATGTAGACATGACCGAGACTCACTTCCGGTCAATAACCAATAGCGGAACCTGGATGCTCATATTGGTTCCTACATATTCTACAAAGATCTTTATCGATCAAACCGCATAACAACATACGTTGTTCCCTTTGTCATCGGTATGTTACTTGCCCGAGATTCGATCGTCGGTATCTCAATACCTAGTTCAATATCGTTATCGGCAAGTCTCTTTACTTGTCCCGTAATGCATCATCTTGTGACTAACTCATTAGTCACATTGCTTGCAAGGCTTATAGTGATGTGCATTACCGAGAGGGCCCAGTGATACCTCTCCGAAACATGGAGTGACAAATCCTAATCTTGATCTATGCCAACCCAACAAACACCATCGGAGACACCTGTAGAGCATCTTTATAATCACCTAGTTATGTTGTGACGTTTGATCGCACACTAAGTGTTCCTCCGGTATTCTGGAGTTGCATAATCTCATGGTCACAGGAACATGTATAAGTCATGAAGAAAGCAATAGCAACAAACTAAATGATCATAGTGCTAAGCTAACGGATGGGTCTTGTCCATCACATAATTCTCGATGTGATCCCGTTCATCAAATGACAACACATGTCCATGGTTATGAAACTTAACCATCTTTGATTAACGAGCTAGTCAAGTAGAGGCATACTAGGGACACTCTTTTTGTCTATGTATTCACACATGTACTAAGTTTCCGGTTAATACAATTCTAGCATGAATAATAAACATTTATCATGATATAAGGAAATATAAATAACAACTCTATTATTGCCTCTAGGGCATATTTCCTATAGTCTCCCACTTGCACTAGAGTCAATAATCTAGATTACATTGTAATGATTCTAACACCCATAGAGTCTTGGTGTTGATCATGTGTTGCTCGTGAGAGAGGCTTAGTCAAAGGGTCTGCAACATTCAGATCCGTATTTATCTTGCAAATCTCTATGTCCCCTTCCGACACTTGATGACGGATGGAACTGAAGCGTCTCTTGATGTGCTTGGTTCTCTTGTGAAATATGGATTCCTTCTTCAAGGTAATTGCTCCAGTGTTGTCACAAAAGATTTCCATTGGAACCGATGCACTAGGTATGACACCTAGATCGGATATGAACTCCTTCATCCAGACTCCTTCATTTGTTGCTTCCAAAGCAGCTATGTATTCCGCCTCACACGTAGATCCTGCTATGATGCTCTACTTAGAACTGCACCAACTAACAGCTCCACCGTTCAATATAAACACGTATCCGGTTTGTGACTTAGAGTCATCCGGATCAGTGTCAAAGCTTGCATCGACATACATTTACGACGAGCTCTTTGTCAACACCATAAACGAGAAACATATCCTTAGTCCTCTTAAGGTATTTCAGGATGTTCTTGACCGCTATCAAGTGATCCACTCTTGGATTACTTTGGTACCTCCCTACTATACTTATAGCAAGGCACACATCAGGTCTGATACACAACATTGCATACATGATAGAACCTATGACTGAAGCATAGGGAATGACTTTCATTTTCTCTCTATCTTCTGCAGCGGTCGGGCATTGAGTCTCACTCAACTTCACACCTTGTAACACATGCAAGAACCCATTCTTCGACTGGTCCATTTTGAACTTCTTCAAAATCTTATCACGGTATGTGCTTTATGAAAGTCCAATTAAGCGTCTTGATCTATCTCTATAGATCTTGATGCCCAATATATAAGCAGCTTCACCGAGGTCTTTCATTGAAAAACTCTTATTCAAGTATCCTTTTATGATATCCAGAAATTCTATATCATTTCCAATCAACAATATGTCATCCACATATAATATTAGAAATGCTACATGGCTCCCACTCACTTTCTTGTAAATACAGACTTCTCCAAAAGTCTGTATAAAACCATATGCTTTGATCACACTATCAAGACGTTTATTCCAACTCCGAGAGGCTTGCACGAGTCCATAAATGGATCGCTGGAGCTTGCACACTTTGTTAGCATCCTTTGGATCGACAAAACCTTCTGGTTGCATCATATACAACTCTTCTTCCAGAAATCCATTCAGGAATGCAGTTTTGACATCCATTTGCCAAATTTCATAATAATAAAATGTGGCAATTGCTAACATGATTCGTATAGACTTAAGCATCGCTCGTGTGAGAAAGTCTCATCGTAGTCAACTCCTTGAACTTGTCGAAAACCTTTCGCAACAAGTCGAGCTTTGTAGACAGTAAGATTACCATCAGCGTTAGTCCTCTTCTTGAAGATCCATTTATTCTCGATGGCTTGTCGATCATGGGCAAGTCAACCAAAGTCCACACTTTGTTCTCATACAAAGATCCCATCTCAGATTTCATGGTCTCAGGCCATTTCGCGGAATCTGGGCTCATCATCACTTCCTCATAGTTCGTAGGTTCGTTATGGTCTAGTAACATGACGTCTAGAACATGATTACCGTACCACTTTGGTGCAGATCTTACTTTGGTTGACCTATGAGGTTCAGTAGTAACTTGATCTAAAGTTTCATGATCACTATCATTAGCTTCCTCACTAATTGGTGTAGGAATCACTAGAACTGATTTTTGTGATGAAATACGTTCCAATTCAGGAGTAGGTACAATTACCTCGTCAAGTTTTACTTTCCGTGCACTCACTTATTTTGAGAGAAACTCCTTCTCTAGAAAGGATCCATTCTTAGCAACGAATATATTACCTTCGGACCAGTGGTAGAAGGTGTACCCAACAGTCTCCTTTAGGTATCCTATGAAGACACATTTCTCTGATTTGGGCTTGAGCTTATCAGGTTGAAGCTTTTTCACATAAGCATAGCAACCCCAAACTTTCAGAAACGACAACTTGGGTTTCTTGCCAAACCACAGTTCATAAGGCGTCGTCCCAACGGATTTAGATGGTGCCCTACTTAATGTGAATGCAGCCGTCTCTAAAGCATAACCCCAAAACCACAGCGGTAAATCAGTAAGAGACATCATAGATCGCACCATATCTAATAAAGTGCGGTTAAAACGTTTGGACACACCATTACACTATGGTGTTCCAGGTGGCGTGAGTTGCGAAACTATTCCGCATGGTTTCAAATAAAGACCAAACTCGTAACTCAAATATTCTCCTCCACGATCAGATCGTAGAAACTTTATTTTCTTGTTACAATGATTTTCTACTTCACTCTGAAATTCCTTGAACTTTTCAAATGTTTCAGACTTATGTTTCATCAAGTAGATACACCCATATCTGCTCAAATCATCTGTGAAGGTCAGAAAATAACGATACCCACCGCGAGCATCAATACTCATTGGACCGCATACATTAGTATGTATTATTTCCAACATGTCTGTTGATCGCTCCCTAGTTCCGGAGAATGGAGTCTTTGTCATCTTGCCCATGAGGCATGGTTCGCAAGTATCAAGTGATTCATAATCAAGTGATTCCAAAAGCCCATCAGCATGTAGTTTCTTCATGCACTTTACACCAATATGACCAAACGGCAGTGCCACAAATAAGTTGCACTATCATTATTGAACTTATATCTTTTGGCTTCAATATATGAATATGTGTATCACTACTATCGAGATTCAATAAAAATAGACCACTCATCAAGGGTGCATGACCATAAAATATATTACACATATAAATAGAACAACCATTATTCTCTGATTTAAATGAATAACCGTCTCACATCAAACAAGATCCAGATATAATGTTCATGCTCAATGCTTGCACCAAACAACAATTATTCAAGTCTAAAACTAACCCCGAAGGTAGATGTAGAGGTAGCGTGCTGAACGCAATCACATCGACTTTGGAACCATTTCCCACGTGCATCGTCACCTCGTCCTTAGCCAATCTTCGCTTAATCCGTAGCCCCTGTTTCGAGTTGCAAATATGAGCAACAGAACCAGTATCAAATACCCAGGCGCTACTGCAAGCATTAGTTAAGTACACATCAATAACATGTATATTAAATATACCTTTCACTTTGCCATCCTTCTTATCCGCCAAATACTTGGGGCAGTTCCGCTTCCAGGGACCAGTCCCTTTGCAGTAGAAGCACTCAGTCTCAGGCTAAGGTCCAGAGTTGGGCATCTTCACCTGAGCAACAACTTGCTTGCCGTTCTTCTTGAAGTTCCCCTTCTTCCCTTTCCCCTTCTTCAAACTGGTGGTCTTGTTGACCATCAACACTTGATGCTCCTTCTTGATTTCTACCTCCGCAGCTTTTAGCATCAGGAAGAGCTCGGGAATTGTCTTATCCATCCCTTGCATATTATAGTTCATCATGAAGCTTTTGTAGCTCGGTGGCAGTGATTGAAGAACTTTGTCAATGACACTATCATCAGGAAGATTAACTCCCAGTTGAGTCAAATGGTTGTGGTACCCAGACATTCTGAGTATATGTTCACTGACAGAACTATTCTCCTCCATCTTGCAGCTATAGAACTTATTGGAGACTTCATATCTCTCAATCCGGGCATTTGCTTGAAATATTAACTTCAACTCCTGGAACATCTCATATGCTCCATGACGTTCAAAACATCGTTGAAGTCCCGGTTCTAAGCTGTAAAGCATGGCACACTGAACTATCGAGTAGTCATCAGCTTTGCTCTGGCAGACGTTCTTAACATCATCAGTAGCATCTGCAGCGGGCCTGGCACCCAGCGGTGCTTCCAGGATGGAATTCTTCTGTGCAGCAATGAGGATAATCCTCAAGTTACGGACCCAGTCCAAGTAGTTTCTACCATCATCTTTCAACTTAGCTTTCTCTAGGAATGCATCAAAATTCAACGGAGCAGTAGCACGGGTCATTTATCTACAACAACATACACATGCAAAATACTATCAGGTACTAAGTTCATGATAAATTAAAGTTCAATTGATCATATTACTTAAGAAAACCCACTTAGGTAGACATCCCTCTAGTCATGTAAATGATCACGTGATCCAAATCAACTAAACCATGTCCGATCATCACGTGAGATGGAGTAGTTTTCAATGGTGAACATCACTATATTGATCATATCTACTATATGATTCACGCTCGACCTTTCGGTCTCAGTGTTCCGAGGCCATATCTGCATATGCTAGGCTCGTCAAGTTTAACCCGAGTATTCTCCATGTGCAAAGCTGGCTTGCACCCGTTGTATGTGAATGTAGAGCTTATCACAATCGATCATCACGTGGTGTCTCGGCACGACGAACTATCGCAACGGTGCATACTCAGGGAGAACACTTATACCTTGAAATTTAGTGAGATATCATCTTAAAATGCTACCGCCGAACTAAGCAAAATAAGATGCATAAAGGATAAACATCACATGCAATCAATATAAGTGGTATGATATGGCCATTAGCATCTTGTGCCTTTGATCTTTGAGGGAGTCCTGGATTAGGGGGTGTCCGGATAGCCGAACTATCACCTTTGGTCGGACTCCTGGACTATGAAGATACAAGATTGAAGACTTCGTCCCGTGTCCGGATGGGACTTTCCTTGGCGTGGAAGGCAAGCTTGGCGATACGGATATGTAGATCTCCTACCATTGTAACCGACTCTGTGTAACCCTAACCCTCTTTGGTGCCTATATAAACCGGAGGGTTTTAGTCCGTAGGACGAACAACAATCATACCATAGGCTAGCTTCTAGGGTTTAGCCTCTCTGATCTCGTGGTAGATCCTCTCTTGTACTACCCATATCATCAATATTAATCAAGCAGGAGTAGGGTTTTACCTCCATCGAGAGGGCCCGAACCTGGGTAAAAACATCGTGTCCCTTGTCTCCTGTTACCATACGCCTAGACGCACAGTTTGGGGACCCCCTACCCGAGATCTGCCGGTTTTGACACCGACATTGGTGCTTTCATTGAGAGTTCCTCTATGTCGTCATATTTAGGCCCGATGGCTCCTCCGATCATCAACAATGATGCGGTCCATGGTGAGACTTTTCTCCCCGGACAGATCTTCATATTCGGCGGCTTTGCACTGCGGGCCAATTCGCTTGAAAGCAACGCCCCTGGGCATCAAGTCAGATTTGGAAGTTTGAACTACACGGCTGATGTCCGTGGAGACTTGATCTTCGACGGGTTCGAGCCACAGCCAGGCGCGCCGCACTGTCACGATGGGCATGATCTAGCTCTGCCGCCGAACAGTGCCCTAGAGGCTGCACCAGTGTCTGCTCTGACCCTTAGCTCGGAGCCGACTGCGCCGATCGAGGACGGGTGGTTGGACACTGCCTCGAGGGCTGCGATCTCTACGACTATTGAGCCAAACACCATCCCTATCCTTTGCAAGGCTCGTGACTCCAAGGTGCCGGACTCCTCTCTGGACTCCAAACCTTCCGCGCCCCTGCCAATCGAATTCGATTAGGCGCCGGTCATGGAGTTCACCGCCGCGGACATCTTTCAGCACTAGCCCATTGGCGACATCCTGAATTCACTAAAGTCTCTCTCTTTATCAAGAGAGCCTTGGCCGGATTATGTTCAGGAAGGTTGGGATGCGGACGACAAAGAAATTCAAAGCCCACCCACCACCCACTTCGTAGCCACTGTCAAAAGTTTAAATGACGTGCTCGACTTCGACTCCGAAGACATCGACGGTATGGACGACAATGTAGGAGATAAACATGAACCAGCACCTATAAGGCACTGGACAGCCACCTCATCTCACGATGTATACATGGTGGACACACCTAAAGGAAGCGGCGACGAGAAACAACGGGACGCCACGAGGGATCATTCCCTCAAAAAGCAGTGAAAACAGCAATGTAACCGCCGCTCAAAATCCCGCCTCGACAAAGACACCAGCCATACAGACCCAGCCATAGAGCAGGGCGAACCGGTGGACGACGAACATGTTATCGAGCAACCGTCCGAACAGGACAACCTGGATAAACAATCCGTCCTCGGCAAAGATAACAATCTAGACGATCTCACGCCGGACAAGTTGCTGGAGCAGAAGAACCTCCACAAAAGGCTCGTCGCCACTACGCGTAGCCTGAAAAAGCAAAAGCGGAAGCTCAAAACAGCGGAAGATGCGCTCAGAATCAGATGATGCAAAGTACTCCACACTGCAGACAAATACGGCGATAGTCGCCGAACAAAGAGCTACCCGAAGCGAAAACTACTGCCCGAATTTGACAAGGAGGCCGTAGAGCCCCCGCAATCAAAGAACAAGGAGACCACCCGGTCGGATAGACGACCCCATGGCAAACATAGAGCGGCAAACGGCGCCGCACACAAGCCGGCACGCGATCCGCACACGGATCCGCATCAAAAAGATGGCCCAGTTAGATCTATCTACGGGCCAAGAAAGCAAGCTCTAGTAAGCAATGCAACACATCAAGTATCCGAATAGTACGGTGCACCTAAATATAGGGGCGCCGCACACCCCCTATGTTTCACCGATGAGGTTCTGGATTATGAATTTCCAGCGGGATTCAAGCCCGTAAACATAGAGGCATACGACGGAACAACAAACCCTGGAGTCTGGATTGAGGACTACATCCTCCACATACACATGGCTAGAGGAGATGACCTCCACGCCATAAAATACTTACCCCTCAAGCTCAAAGGGCCAGCCTGGCATTGGCTCAAAAGCCTCCCCGAAAACACCATTGGAAGTTGGGAAGGGCTCGAGGATGCTTTTCGGGCAAATTTTCAAGGGACCTATGTCCGACCTCTGGATGCAGACAATTTAAGTCACATAACTCAACAACCCGGAGAGTCAGCCCGAAAATTCTGGAATAGATTCCTTACTTAAAAGAACCAAATAGTCGACTGTCCGGACACCGAAGCCTTAGCAGCTTTCAAACACAACGTCTGAGACGAATGGCTGGCCAGACACCTCGGCCAAGAAAAACCAAGAACAATGGCAGCATTAACAAGCCTCATGACCCGCTTTTGCGCGGGAGAGGATAGCTGGCTGGCAAGATGCAGTACCAGCGACCCAAGTACATCCAAAGTCAGGGATGGAAATGGGAAACCGCAACGCAGCAAGGACCAGCGCCGGACCAAGGGAAACAGCCTGAAGAGCACGGCAGTCAACGCCGGATTCAAAAGCTCACGGCAGAATCATAAAAAACTGCCCCCTAAGGATAACAGGGACGAGCACTTAAACAAAATCTTGGACAAGGTATGCCAAATCCACAGTACTCCCGGGAAGCCTGCAAATCATACCCATAGAGATTGTTAGGTCTTCAAGCAGTCCGGCAAACTCAACGCCGAACACAAGGGGCTCGACACACCAAGCGAGGACAATGACGAACCCCACAAGCATTGCACCGGAAAACAAAAGAATTTCCCACAAGAAGTCAAAACAGTAAACTCACTTCACGTGACAAAAGGGAAAAACAGAATGGCGCCCATAGAGATACGCGCCATACGGTCTATCCCAGAGGAGTCCCGCCACTGGTTGTTAAAACCAATCACCTTCGATCATCAGGATTACTCCAGAAGTATCCGGAATGCGGGATGGACTCCAATTTACACAAGTCCTAATGGATGGCGGTAGTGATCTAAACCTGCTATATCAGGACACAATCCGCAAAATGGGGATAGACCCAACCAAAATTTGCCATAGCAACACTTCCTTTCAAGGGGTAATGCCAGGCCCATATGCCCATTGTACGGGCTCTCTACTGCTAGAAATTGTGTTCGGATCACCCGACAACTTTCGCCGCGAAAAGTTAACCTTCCACCTCGCCCCATTTACATGTAGATACCAAGCACTACTGGGCCGCGAAGCTTTCGCCCGCTTTAACGCAATACCGCATTATGCATCCCTTACACTTAAAATGCCCGGTCCGCGAGGCATCATCTCCTTAAAGGGAAATACCGAGTGTTCCTCGAGCGCGGAAGATTGTGTGACTGCCTTGACAGCCACACACTAAACCGGCTACACCAACCAAAGCACCTAAACAGGTCGTTCAGACCCCGGACACGGCTAGACGAGTTCGGCGTAAACACACAAGGGCTTACTAGCCACATACCCCTGTACAAGGGGCTCCGCGCATGTACAACAAGAGATAATAAAGCTCAATTTTATTCATTTTTTGAATTGTACTTTGTTTATTTAGTATAACGTACATTTTCGCACGATCTTTTTCAACTAAGTTCCTCTCTTTTACAGATGAACACCGTGCTACACCCGTCCAGGATACGGCACAACGGAGACACAGGCGCAGACGTGCAGTAGGGACCCGTTGCAAGGATTCTTTTCAGATTAAGACCCTGCATAAACCTTTTTTACTGTCTCTTGTTGATACACATCCCCTGGTTTCTTGCTATAACCGAGGAGGAGGCTGGCGTTTTGGCATGGGCCACGTCAAAATTTTGCGCGTACCTGGACACCAGGGGCTTATTACCAAGGGCGTTGTTCGGCCCGTTTTCATAAAGACCAAATACCTTAGGGAGTGTTCGGCGTCTCGAGTTAGGCCTTATATGCATCAGCTCCAAATCATGTCTTTGGTCAAATGTTGGGTTTGCCCGGCCCTGTGTTTTGCTGCCTTACGTTCCGCTCTATCGGCTAAGGCGGCTCCAGGAGAACTACTGCGATTGTGCCCCAGTTCGGCCAGGCGAGCACCTTAGTAGAGAAAGCCGAAAATTGACTGTCATGATATAGGGTGAGACTGGTCAACCACTCGATGACCCGCCGGAATCTTTAGTATTCCTTTGCATTGACGAAGGGCCGCTTCCCGGTCAGGCACATACGCGCCCCGAATTCGGGTGAGCGCGGTGCCCCTAGGGGCTATATAGTAGCCCCACTGTCAAACTCCTATGGCTAAGTGAAAGTGATAAAGCATTATAGTCTGGTTGCCTAGTTTGCTGTGCTACCACCTCCTTTATAGGACCAAGACGTTGGATCAAGTGTGAAAATGCGCCTTTTGCAAAAACCCCCGCATTATATGCGTGGGGGCTGAAGCCGAAGACTGGCATCTTTCAGGTTATATACACATATACATTAACGGCCGCACAGGAGGCATTTTAATTCTTGAAGGCACAAGTATAAAAAGCTTTTATATTTCATCGAAACATTGTTTCACAATAATACATGTTATTCGAACATAATATCCTTCGAGCACTGCGTCTCCATTAAACGAGCGCCCTGCAGAACTTCCTGAAATTATTGCTCGACAGGTACTCGGCTTCCGTCCGAATCTTGGGATGCAACATCAGTGGCCTGCATCTCTGCCCAGTATGTCTTGACACGGGCAAGAGCCATCCATGCACCCTCTATGCATGCTGACCTCCTCATTGCATTGATATGCGGCACCGCACCAAGGAACTGCCGCACCAAGCCAAAATAACTCTTCGGCTCGGGCCTTTTTGGCCATAAAAGACTCACGACATCCTTCATGGCAAGTCCGGATAACCTATTCAGCTCCGCCCATTCGGCCAAGCGATCGGTTAATGGAAGAGGGCGCTCTGGATTATGGAACTGCGACCAAAAAACCTTTTCCATTTCGTGATCCTTTTGATCTCGGAAGTGTTCGGCCACGTCCGCGGCACTTGCCGCCAAGTCCAGATAAGCATCCTCCGCACTCCACAGCCGGTCCTACTGAGCATATTTAGGATCCACGAACTTCCTCCGCAGCAGAAAGGGCTTTCCAGCCGCGATATCTCCGTCCTGACGTAGCTCCTCCTTCATAGCTCTCATCGCAGAGCGAGCATCCTTGGCCTCGGTAGTGGCCTTCTTCCGGTCCTCTTGCACCGCTCGATCTTCCTTTTCAAGAAGCTTGCAGCGGTCGACAGCATTCTTCAACTTCACGGACATCTCGGCCCTTTCCTTCTTGCTTCGGCAGTGAGCAGCCTGTTCGGCTTTTAGCTCTTCGGCCGCCTTTAAGGCAGCCGCATCACTTTTTCTGGCCTGCTCTTTGGCCCGGGCGAGCTCCACCCAAAGGTTCTCCATGGCAGCGGCACCATCTGCATCAAGCATACATATTGTAAGGCACGGGCATCAAGCTCCCTTACCAGGTGTCCGCGGAGAAATCGCATACCTTGTGACTCGTCAAGCCGCTTATTGACAAGCGCGATGTCGGCATTTGCCACGTCAAGTTGCCGCTTTAGTTCAGCAAATTCATCAGTCCGGCTAGCCACAGGACACTTCGCCACCTACATAGGAAGGGCGACATATTATACCTAGGATTATGATCCTCAGCGTGTTGTCATTTTTGACAACACACCGAGCCTCAGGGGCTACTATCTACACAGGGCACATTTTATATGCGGAACTGTCAGAAGGTACATCATTTTGCGTACCTCAAAACCTGTCAGTAAACTTCTGACGGCTTCGTGCAAACCGCTCTCAGCGGATGAAATCCTTTCAATCACCGTACCCATTAACGCACGGTGATCTTCTGAGATAGACACTCGCCCGAGCAGATCCTTCAGCTCCTCCGACCGTACACCAGGTGGTGCTAGACTTGTCTGACGGCCTTTTTCGAAGGCCGGACGCGGAGGGCTTTGGGGGGACATACGACTTCCTTCTGGCCCCGCCGGACTCGGAGAAACCCTCCGCAACGACACCTTAGGGTCGCCCTCCTTGCAAGACGGTACGGCAGGGGGAGGCGTTTCGCTCTCCATCATCTCTGGACAAAGATCCCCTGAAGAAGAGCTCTGCTGAGAAGGGCTGAGATCCGAACTACAAGGTAAAATTTCGGTTATCTTCATCAGAAATAGGGGAGGGATATCCTTTATTTTAAAAACTCCCCTTTTTACTCACGGCTCGGTGGAGGACTGATCCCCTTGGGGGCACAATGCGGCCGAGGCGTCTGTCGGCGCAGGACCCTCTGATGCAGATTTCTTCCCCCGCTTTGAGACATGGTCTCCAGGTCTTCAGAGGCGGTCCTCTTCTTCCCTTGGATGGAGGGATTCTCGATCCCTCCTTTCCTGACAGCCTCCTTCACGGAGGCGGTAGCTTCCTTGTTCCCCCCTTCACCTTCTTCCGAAGGCGCAACCTCCAGCATCCTGGTTAACACGGGATCCGGCATGGTCTCAGGGAGGGGGGCCGGACACCTGATTAACTTTGCTTTCGCTATCCACTCCTGTTCAAGGGATAGCTCTTTTGAGGGCAAATTCATGATAAATATGGGATAGTGTGTGCGAGTATAGGGCTACTTACTTGAGTATCCGGGCGATTGTAGCTCAGACCTGCGTCCTCGGTCAAGTCCGGACACATCGCTTGTGATCCGAAGAAAAGCCTATACATCTCCACGGGCGTTGTGCCCATAAAATGTTGGAGAGCTCGTGGTCCCTCCGGGTTAAATTCCCACAGGCGGAGGGGGCGACGTTTGCAGGGCAGGATGCGACGAATCAGCATGACCTGCGCTACTATGACCAGAGTGATCTCTCTCTTTAGGAGGTCTTGAATGCGGCCCTGCAACAAGGGCACGTCCTTGGACGGCTCCCAGTCAAGTCCTTTATTGACCCATGACGCCAGCCGCGGTGGAGGACCCGAGCGAAAGGCAGGTGGCGCCACCCATTTGGTGCCCCTGGGAGCTGTGATATAAAACCACTCTTGTTGCCATAGGCTGAGCTCCTCTTGAAAAGAGCCCTCGGGCCACGGAGCATCAACATTCTTGCTTATAACAGCTCCTCCGCACTCTGCCTGCTGCCCCTTGATCATCTTCGGCTCCACTTTGAAGGTCTTGAGCCACAATCCGAAGTGAGGGGTAATTCGGAGGAAGGCTTCACATACGACAATGAATGATGAGATGTGGAGGATGGACTCCGGATCCAAGTCGTGAAATTCCAACCCATAATAAAACATGAGCCCCCTCACGAAGGGGTCCGTCGGGAAGCCTAGCCCTCGAAGGAAGTGAGACGCGAACACCACGCTTTCACCAGGCTTGGGAGTGGGAATAACCTGCCCTTGGGCAGGCAACCTATGCGAAATTTCGCCGGTTAGATACCTGGCATCTCTTAGCTTTATCACGTCTTCTTCTGTAACGGAGGAAGGCATCCACCGTCCTTGCAGGTCGGAGCCAGACATCATCGAAGGTCCGAAGCGCCTGAATCTGGAGCTTTGGGTGTTGGAACTCGAGGCGAGGGGCGGATTCGATTGAGATCGAAAGAAAGGAGCAGAGCCTTGGTCTCTTTATAAAGAGGTTGAATACCAAGAGCCTTCCTCGTGACCGTTCGGGACTCGCCTTGGATAGAGGAGACGTGCCAACGGGCACGACTGGGTTTCCCACGCCTGTATTAATGAGAATCCCAGAATAAGGGGACACAATCTCTGCTTTGACAAGACGTGCCAAGGAAACCGCCTCGCTAAACGCGCTGAGGTCGGACAGTAAAAACGATTCGAATAAAGGCTTGGCCGTGGTGTGATGTCACACCACGGAATATGTCAGCAGATTGAATTTGTGTAAATATTATTCTCTCTACGGTGGTATGTGGAACTTGTTTTGCAGAGCCGGACACTATCCTTGTGTTCAAAATCTTCTATGAAGTATTCGGAGGAGGAACCCGCCTTGCAATGCCGGAGACAATATGCGCGCCGGACTCGTCATCATTGAAGCCTGGTTCAGGGGCTACTGAGGGAGTCCTGGATTAGGGGGTGTCCGGATAGCCGAACTATCACCTTTGGCCGAACTCCTGGACTATGAAGATACAAGATTGAAGACTTCGTCCCGTGTCCGGATGGATCTTTCCTTGGCGTGGAAGGCAAGCTTGGCGATACGGATATGTAGATCTCCTACCATTTGTAAACGACTCTGTGTAACCCTAACCCTCTTCGGTGCCTATATAAACCAGAGGGTTTTAGTCCGTAGGATGAACAACAATCATACCATAGGCTAGCTTCTAGGGTTTAGCCTCTCTGATCTCGTGGTAGGTCCACTCTTGTACTACCCATATCATCAATATTAATCAAGCAGGAGTAGGGTTTTACCTCCATCGAGAGGGCCCGAACCTGGGTAAAAACATCGTGTCCCTTGTCTCCTATTACCATCCGCCTAGACGCATAGTTCGGGACCCCCTACCCGAGATCCGCCGGTTTTGACACCGACAATCTCCATCTCCAAAGCACCGTAACAATCACCATCATCACCGGCTTGACACCTTGATATTCATCGAAGCATCATGGTCGTCTCGCCAACTATTGCTTCTATGACTATCGCTACCGCTTAGTGATAAAGTAAAGCAATTACATGGCGATTGCATTTCATACAATAAAGCGACAACCATATGGCTCTTGCTAGTTGCCGATAACTTTTACAAAACATGATCATCTCATACAACAATTTATATATTATCACGTCTTGACCGTATCACATCACAACATGCCCTGCAAAAACAAGTTAGACGTCCTCTACTTTGTTGTTGCAAGTTTTACGTGCCTGCTACGGGCTTAGCAAGAACCGTTCTTACCTACGCATCAAAACCACAACGATTTTTTGTCAAGTGTGTTGTTTTAACCTTCAACAAGGACCGGGCATAGCCACACTCGATTCAACTAAAAGTTGGAGAAACAGACACTCACTAGCCACCTGTGTGCGAAGCACGTCGGTAGAACCTGTCTTTCGTAAGCGTCGGTGTAATGTCGGTCTGAGCTGCTTCATCCAAGAATACCGCCGAATAAAAGTATGACATGCCGGTAAGCAGTATGACTATTATCTCCCACAACTCCTTGTGTTCTACTCATGCATATAACATCTACGCATAGACCTGGCTCGGATGCCACTATTGGGCAATGCAGTAATTGCAAAATTTTCCCACGATCACGCAAGATCTATCTAGATGATGCATAACAACGAAGGGGAGAGCGTGTCCACGTACCCTCGTAGACCGAAAGCGGAAGCGTTAAGTAACGCGGTTGATGACCCACAAGTATAGGGGATCTATCATAGTCCTTTTGATAAGTAAGAGTGTCGAACCCAACGAGGAGCAGAAGGAAATGACAAGCGGTTTTCAGCAAGGTATTCTCCGCAAGCTCTGAAATTGTAGGTAACAGATAGTTTTGTGATAAGATAATTTGTAACGGGTAACAAGCAATGAAAGTAAATAAAGTGCAGCAAGGTGGCCAATCCTTTTTGTAGCAAAGGACAATCCTGGACAATTTCTTATAATGAGAAAAGCGCACCCGAGGACACATGGGAATTATCGTCAAGCTAGTTTCATCATGCTCATATGACTCGCGTTAGTTAATTTGATAATTTGATATGTGGGTGGACCGGTGCTTGGGTACTGTCCTTTCTTGGACAAGCATCCCACTTATGATTAACCCCTATTGCAAGCATCCGCAACTACAAAAGAAGTATTAAGGTAAACCTAACCATAGCATGAAACTAGTGGATCCAAATCAGCCCCTTACGAACAACGCATAAACTAGGGTTTAAGCTTCTGTCACTCTAGCAACCCATCATCTACCTATTACTTCCCAATGCCTTCCTCTAGGCCCAAATAATGGTGAAGTGTCATATAGTCGACGTTCACATAACACCACTAGAGGAGTGACAACATACATCTCATCAAAAATCGAACGAATACCAAATTCACATGACTACTAATAGCAAGACTTCACCCATGTCCTCAGGAACAAACGTAACTACTCACAAAGCATATTCATGTTCATAATCAGAGGGGTACTAATATGCATTAAGGATCTGAACATATGATCTTCCACCAAATAAACCAATTAGCATCAACTACAAGGGGTAATCAACACTACTAGCAACCCACAGGTACCAATTTGTGGTTTTGATACAAGATTGGATACAAGAGATGAACTAGGGTTTGAGAGGAGATGGTGCTGGTGAAGATGTTGATGGAGATTGACCCCCCTCCCGATGAGAGGATCATTGGTGATGATGATGGTGATGATTTCCCCCTCCCAAAGGGAAGTTTCCCCGGCAGAACAGCTCCGCCAGAGCCCTAGATTGGTTTCGCCAAGGTTCCGCCTCGTGGCGGTGAAGTTTCATCCCGTAAGCTTGCTTATTATTTTTTCCAGGGTAAAAGCCTTCATATAGCAGAAGATGGGCACCGGAGGGCCACCAGGGGGCCCATGAGGCGGGGGCGCGCCCAGTAGGGGTGGGCGCGCCCCGAACCCTCGTGGCCAGGGTGTGGGCCCCCTCTGGTATTTTCTTCGCTCAATAATTCTTATTAATTCCAAAAATTACTTTCGTGGAGTTTCAGGACTTTTGGAGTTGTGTAGAATAGGTTTCCAATATTTGCTCCTTTTCCAGGCCAAAATCCCAGCTACCGTCATTCTCCCTCTTCATGATAAACCTTGTAAAATAAGAGAGAATAGCCATAAGTATCATGTAATAACAGCCCATAATGCAATAAATATAGATATAAAAGCATGATGCAAAATGGATGTATCAACTCCCCCAAGCTTACACCTCACTTGTCCTCAAGCGGAAGCCGAAATCGAAAAATATGTCCACATGTTTAGAAATAGAGGTGTCGATAAAAATAAAATACGGACATGAGGGCATCATGATCATTCTTATAATAGCAACATATATAGATTTTTTCATATGATTTCTTATGCTCAAGTAACAATCTATTCACAATGTCAAGTATGCATCATAAACTTCATTGGGAACTAACATGCTATAATCTCAGTCATTGAAGCAATTGTAATTTATCATAACATCGGAAAGAGTCAAAAATAGAGCTTTTCAGCAAGTCCACATACTCAACTATCATATAGTCTTCTACAATTGCTAACACTCACGCAATACTTATGGTTCTGGAGTTTTAATTGGACACAGAGAAAGATAGGGGCTTATAGTGTTGCCTCCCAACCATTTACCTCAAGGGTAATGTCAACAATAATAGTTCATGCTAACTTACATTCAATTGGATATATATATCAGGATCTTTCCAACACGAGGTGCTTGCCAAAGGATAAAATGAAAAAGGGAAAGGTGAGGATCACCTTGACTCTTGCATAATGTAAAAGATAGGCCCTTTGCAGAGGGAAGCAGAGGTTGTCATGTGCTTTTAGGGTTGGATGCACGAAATCTTAATGCAAAAGAACGTCACTTTATATTGCCACTTGTGATATGAACCTTTATTATGCAGTCCGTCGCTTTTATTACTTCCATATCACACGATCGTATAAATCTTATTTTCTCCGCACTAATAAGTCATACATATTTAGAGAGCAGTTTTTATTGCTTGCAACATGACAACTTACTTGAAGGATCTTACTCAATCCATAGGTAGGTATGGTGGACTCTCATGGCAAAACTGGGTTTAAGGATATTTGGAAGCACAAGTAGTATATCTACTTGGTGCAAGGAATGTGACTAGCATGAGGAGGAAAGGCAAGCTCAACATGTTGGACGATCCATGACAATATACTTCAACTGAGATGTGAGGAAACATAACCCATTATGTTGTCTTCCTTGTCCAACATCAACTCTTTATCATTTCATACTTAATGAGTGCTCACAATCATAAAAGATGTCCAAGATAGTATATTTATATGTGAAAACTTCTCTTTCTTTATTACTTCCAATTAATTGCAATGATGACCAAAACTATGTTTGCCAACTCTCAACAACTTTTATGCATCATACTCTTTATATGTGAAGTCATTACTATCCATAAAATCAATATGAACTATTTTATTTCTTTTTATTCTTTCTATTTTCTCAAGATCATAGAAAGATAGCAAAGCCCTTGACTCAACACTACTCTTTATTATATATATAGCTCACGGACTCGATTACATAGAGGGATCACAAAGAAAAACTCAAAATTAAATCATACCAAAACTTTATTCTACTAGATCTATATATTACTAAAAGGATAGAACTAAGAAAAATGGTAAAGATAGGAGTGTGATGGTGATACGATACCGGGGCACCTCCCCCAAGCTTGGCAGTTGCCAAGGGGAGTGCCCATACCCATGTGATTATGTCCTCGGAGGTGATGAAGGTGGTGATGATGATGGTGGATAATCACACATCAAGTGTAAAAGCTCCTCCAACTTGGGGATAATGCCCTTGAGTGCGATGATATGATACTTCAACAAAATATTTTCCTGTGTGAGACACTTGTTTTGTATGCGAGCTAACTCAATCATCTTGAAAGCTTCAATCTCAGTTGGGGTAAAGAGGTTAGGTAGAGGTTGAGGGATGTTTTCTTCTTCCACCGCCGGACCTTGATCCTCCATGGCCTTCTTGATCCCTTCATCCTTGTTGATCTCCTCCGGTTCTTCTCTTTTTAGCGCTATCTTCAATAGCGAACCATCCTTGTCTTCATTGTTGGAGGAGGGTGACGTCATGATGCTCTAGACCTGTCAGAAAAACAGCTCAAAACAAAGACAGAGGATTTTTGTGTGATACGGTGGTCAAGACCTTCAAGAGATTATATAATAAGTTTTTACCGACCAAAACAAGTAACGTGCAAGAAAACGGAGTCCGGAAGGCACACGAGGTGCCCACGAGGTAGGGGGCGTGCCCAGTAAGGGTGGGTGCGCCCTCCACCGTCGTGGAGGCCTCGTGTCCTTCCCGGACTACTCCTTATTTTCCTAAATTCTTAAATATTCCAAAACAGAGAGAACTTGCTACTAGAACTGTTTTGGAGTCGGTTTACTTACCGTACCACATACCTATTCCTTTTCAGAGTCTGAAACGTTCTGGAAAGTGTCCCTTATGTATTCCTCCGGGGTTACGGTTCCAATAATATTAGTTTCAACATTTATCGGATTACCTGAGATATAATGTTTGATTCTTTGACCATTCACTACCTTCGGATTTGTGTCTTCGAAGTTGTTGATTTTTATGGCACCGAAACGATAGACTTCCTCGATAACATAAGGACCTTCCCATTTAGAGAGAAGCTTTCCTACAAAAAGTCTTAAACGAGAATTGAATAGCAACACATAATCACCTACGTTAAACTCACGCTTTTGTATTTTTTTGTCATGCCATCTTTTAACTTTTTCTTTGAACAACTTGGCATTCTCATAAGCTTGGGTTCTCCATTCATCAAGTGAGCTAATGTCAAATAAACTATTCTCACCGGCAAGTTTGAAATCATAACTGAGCTCTTTAATGGCCCAATATGCCTTATGTTCAAGTTCGAGAGGTAAGTGACATGCTTTTCCATAAACCATTTTATATGGAGACATACCCATAGGATTCTTATATGCAGTTCTATAGGCCCATAATGCATCATCAAGTTTTTTGGAGAAATTCTTTCTAGATCTATTAACAGTATTTTGCAAAATTAATTTGAGCTCTCTATTACTCAATTCTACTTGACCACTAGACTGCGGGTGATAAGGGGATGCAATTCTATGATTAACATCATACTTAGCAAGCATCTTACGGAAAGCACCATGAATAAAATGTGAACCACCATCAGTCATGAGATATCTAGGGACTCCAAACCTCGGAAAAATAACTTCTTTAAGCATCTTAATAGAGGTGTTATGATCAGCACTACTAGTTGGAATATCTTCTACCGACTTAGTAACGTAATGAACAGCGACTAAAATATGTGTGTATCCATTAGAGGCAGGAAAAGGTCCCATATAATCAAAGCCCCAAACATCAAATGGCTCAATAACAAGAGAATAATTCATAGGCATTTCTTGACGTCTACTAATATTACCAATTCTTTGACATTCATCACAAGACAAGACAAACTTATGGGCATCTTTGAAGAGAGTAGGGCAATAAAAACCGGATTGCAATACCTTATGTGCAGTTCTATCTCCAGTGTGGTGTCCTCCATATGGTTCGGAGTGACACTTGCGTAGGATCCGTTCCTGTTCATGCTTAGATACACAACGTCTAATAACACCATCTACTCCTTCTTTATAAAGGTGTGGGTCATCCTAGAAGTAATGTCTTAAATCATAAAAGAACCTTTTCTTTTGCTGGTATGGGAAACTAGGTGGTATAAATTTAGCAAGAATGTAATTAGCATAATCAGCATACAATGGAGCAGCACGAGAAGCATTAATGACCGCTAATTGTTCATCCAGAAAGCTGTCATCAATAGGTAGTGGGTCATCAAGAACATTCTCTAACCTAGACAAGTTGTCTGCAACGGGGTTCTCAGCTCCCTTTCTATCAATAATATGCAAATAAAATTCTTGTAACAAGAGAACTCATCTAATAAGTCTAGGTTTAGCATCTTTCTTTTCCATAAGATATTTAATAGGAGCATGTTCAGTGTGAATAGTTACTTTAGAATCGACAATATAAGGTCTGAACTTATCACAAGAAAATACAACTGCTAAGAATTCTTTTTCAGTGGTAGCATAATTTCTCTGGGCAGTGTCAAGAATTTTACTAGCATACTGGATAACATTTAATTTCTTATCAACTCTTTGCCCTAGAATAGCACCTACAACATAATCGATAGCATCACACATAACTTCAAAGGGTAAATTCCATTAGGTGGCTGAACAATTGGTGCAGTGATCAAATCTTTCCTAAGAATGTCAAATGCTTCTACACAATCATCATCAAAAACAAAAGGAATATCTTTTGGCAATAGATTAGTCAGAGGCCTAGAGATTTTAGAAAAGTCCTTAATGAACCTCCTATAATAACTGGCATGACCAAGGAAACTTCTTATACCTTTAATGTCCTTGGGACACACCATCTTTTCAATAGCATCAACTTTAGCTTTATCAACTTCAATACCTCTTTCAGAAATTTTATGCCCCAAGACAATGCCTTCATTAACCATAAAGTGACACTTTTCCCAATTCAAGACGAGATAGTGTCTTCACATCTCTGCAAAACTTGATCAAGGTTGCTCAAGCAATCATCAAAAGAGGATCCATAAACGGAGAAATCATCCATGAATGCCTCACAAATCTTTTCACAAAAGTCAGAGAATATAGCCATCATGCATCTTTGAAAGGTAGCAGGTGCATTGCATAAACCAAAAGGCATATGTCTATAAGCAAAAGTACTGAAAGGGCAAGTAAAAGTGGTCTTTGATTGATCGTCCGCTGACACAGGTATTTGAGAGAAACCAGAATAACCATCTAGAAAGCAGAAATGTGTATGTTTGGATAGTCTTTCTAGCATTTGATCAATAAAAGGTAAAGCGTAATGATCTTTCTTAGTAGCTTTATTTAATTTACAGAAATCAATTACCATCCTATAACCTGTAATAATTCTTTGCGGAATCAATTCATCTTTATCATTAGGAACAACTGTAATACCTCCCTTCTTAGGAACACAATGGACAGGACTTACCCACTCACTATCAGCCACGGCATAAATTATACCTGCCTCAAGGAGCTTTAGTATCTCCTTTCTTACCACTCATTTCATCTTAGGATTTAACCGTCGTAGATGATCTCTAACTGGTTTGGAGCCTTCATCCAATTTAATTTTGTGTTGGCATAGAGTGGGACTAATGCCCTTAAGATCATCGAGAGTATATCCAATAGCAGAACTGTGCTTCTTCAGAGTTTTCAATAATCTTTCCTCTTCCTGCTCTGAAAGGTTACCACTAATAATAACAGGATATATCTTCTTTTCATCAAGATAAGCATATTTAAGATTATCAGGTAATGGTTTAAGCTCAAACACGGGATCATCCTTGGGTGGAGGGATCCCCTAGGATTTCAACAGGCAAGTTGTGTTTCAGAATAGGACCCTATTGAAAGAATACTTCATCTATCTCCCTTCTTTCATTCATAAACATATCATTTTCATGGTCTAGCAAATATTGTTCTTAAGGGTCAGTAGGAGGAACGACAATAGAAGCAAGACCAATAATTTCATCTTTACTAGGCAATTTTTTATCATGGGGTTGTCTACGAAATTTGGCAAAGTTAAACTCATGTTTCATATCCCCCAAGCCAATTGTAAGAACATCCTTTTGAAATCAATCCTAGCATTGATAGTATTCAAGAAGGGTCTACCAAATATAATGGGACAAAAGCTATCTTGTGGGGAACCAAGAACAAGAAAATCAGCAGGATATTTAACTTCCCCACACAAAACTTCAACATCTCTAACGATCCCAATCGGTGAAATAGTATCTCTATTTGCAAGTTTAATAGTAACATCAATACCTTCTAACTCAGCAGGTGCAATATCATGCATAATTTCTTCATATAAGGAAATAGGTATTGCACTGGCACTAGCACCCATATCACATAAGCCATGATAACAATGATCTCCTATTTTAACAGAAATAACAGGCATGCCTACAACAGGTCTATGTATCTTAGAATTGGGTTTAGCAATATTAGCAGCTTCCTCACAGAAATAAATAACATGCCCATCAATATTATCAGCCAAGAGATCTTTAACCATAGCAATACTAGGTTCAACTTTAATTTGCTCAGGGGGTGTATATGTTCTAGTATTACTCTTACGAACCACAGTTGAAGCTTTAGCATGATCCTTTATCCTAACAGGGAAAGGTGGTTTCTCAACATAAGTAGTAGGAACAATAGGATCATTATAATTGATAATCTTTTCTTCAACTGTAATAGGTGCAACTACTTTTACTTCAATGGGAGGATTATATTTAAACCACTTCTCCTTAGGGAGATCAACATGAGTAGCAAAAGATTCACAAAAAGAAGCTACTATCTCAGAGTCAAGTCCATATTTAGCGCTAAATCCACGAAAAGCATCAGTATCCATAAAAGATTTAACACAATCAAACTTAGGTGTCATACCTGACTCCTTACCATTGTCGGAACCCCAATCTTCAGAGTTGTGTTTAATTCTTTCCAATAAGTCCCACTTGAACTCAATAGTCTTCAGCATATAAGAACCAGCACAGGAAGTGTCGAGCATGGTGCGATCATTGAGAGAAAGCCGAGCATAAATTTTTTGAATAATCATTTCTCTTGAGAGCTCATGATTGGGGCATGAATATAACATTGACTTAAGCCTCCCCCAACCTTGAGAAATGCTTTCTCCTTCACGAGGCCAGAAATTATATATGTAATTACGATCACGATGAAAAAGATGCATAGGATAGAACTTCTGGTGAAATTCCAATTTCAATCGTTTATAGTTCCAAGATCCTGTATCATCACATAGCCTATACCATGTCAGTGCATCTCCCTTCAAAGATAAAGGGAAGACCTTCCTCTTAACAACATCATCGGGAATTCCTGCAAGCTTAAATAATCCACAAACTTCATCCACATAGATAAGGTGTACATCGGGATGCAATGTTCCATCTCCTGCAAAGGGATTAGCTAGCAGTTTCTCTATCATACCCGATGGAATGTCAAAGTAAATATTTCAGTAGGTTCAGTAGGTTGAGGAGCAACTCTTTGCTCTACTGGTCGGGGCGAAGATGCCCCGAACCAGCCCCTCAAAGGATTAGTTTCCATAGTAACAAGTGACAGTAAATTTCAGCACACTACATAAATGTTTCCTTACCAAGTTCCACTCACCAAAGGTGCTTCACTCCCCGGCAACAGCGCCAGAAAAGAGTCTTGATGACCCACAAGTATAGGGGATCGTTCGTAGTCCTTTCGATAAGTAAGAGTGTCGAACCCAATGAGGAGCAGAAGGAAATGACAAGCAGTTTTCAGCAAGGTATTCTCTGCAAGCACTGAAATTGTAGGTAACAGATAGTTTTGTGATAAGATAATTTGTAACGGGTAACAAGCAATGAAAGTAGATAAAGTGCAGAAAGGTGGCCCAATCCTTTTTCTAGCGACAAGCCTAGAAAATTTCTTATAATGAGAAAAGCGCTCCCGAGGACACATGGGAATTATCGTCAAGCTAGTTTCGTCACGCTCATATTATTCGCGTTCGTTACTTTGATAATTTCATATGTGGGTGGACCGGTGCTTGGGTACTATCCTTTATTGGACAAGCATACCACTTATGATTAACCCCTATTACAAGCATCCGCAACTACAAGAAGTCTTAAGGTAAACCTAACCATAGCATGAAACTAGTGGATCCAAATCAGCCCCTTACGAAGCAACACATAAACTAGGGTTTAAGCTTCTGTCACTCTAGCAACCCGTCATCTACTTATTACTTCCCAATGCCTTCCTCTAGGCCCAAATAATGGTTAAGTGTCATGTAGTCGAAGTTCACATAACACCACTAGAGGAGAGACAACATACATCTCATCAAAATATCGAACGAATACCAAATTCACATGACTACTAATAGCAAGACTTCACCCATGTCCTCAGGAACAAACGTAACTACTCACAAAGCATATTCATGTTCATAATCAGAGGGGTATTAATATGTATTAAGCATCTGAACATATGATCTTCCACCAAATAAACCAATTAGCATCAACTACAAGGAGTAATCAACACTACTAGCAACCCACAGATACCAATTTGTGGTTCTGATACAAGATTGGATACAAGAGATGAACTAGGGTTTGAGAGGAGATGGTGTTGGTGAAAATGTTGATGGAGATTGACCCCCTCCTGATGAGAGGATCGTTGATGATGACGATGGTGATGATTTCCCCCTCCCGGAGGGAAGTTTCCCCGGCAGAATAGCTCCGCCGGAGCCCTAGATTGGTTCGGCCAAGGTTCCGCCTCGTGGCGGTGGAGTTTCGCCCCGTAAGATTGCTTATGATTTTTGCCAGGGTAAAAGCCTTCATATAGCAGAAGATGGGCACCGGAGGGCCACCAGGGGGCCCACAAGGCAGGGGGGCCTGCCCAGTAGGGGTGGTCGCGCCCCCCACCCTCATGGCCAGGGTGTGGGCCCCCTCTGGTATTTTCTTTGCTCAATAATTCTTATTAATTCCAAAAATGACTTTCGTGGAGCTCGAGGACTTTTGGAGTTGTGCAGAATATGTTTCCAATATTTGCTCCTTTTCCAGCCCAGAATCCTAGCTGCCGGCATTATCCCTCTTCATGATAAACCTTGTAAAATAAGAGAGAATAGCCATAAGTATTGTGACATAATGTGTAATAATAGCCCATAATGCAATAAATATCAATATAAAAGCATGATGCAAAATGGACGTATCAGCGGTTGATGTAGTCGAACGTCTTCTCGATCCAACCAATCAAGTACCGAACGCATGGCACCTCTGCGATTTGCACACGTTCAGCTCAGTGACATCCCACGAACTCTAGATCCAGCTGAGGTCAAGGGAGAGTTTCGTCAGCACGATGACGTGATGACGGTGATGATAAAGTTATCGACGCAGGGCTTCGCCTAAGCACTACAACGATATGACTGAGGTGGAAATCTGTGGAGGGGGGCACCACACATGGCTAAACAATCAACTTGTGTGTCTATGGGGTATATAAAGGAGTGGAGGAGGGGAGGGCCGGCCCTCTCTATGGCGCGCCCAAGGGGGGGAGTCCTACTCCCAGTAGGAGTAGGTTTCCCCCCTTCCCTAGTTGGAGTAGGAGAAGAAGGAAGAGGGCGAGGGAGAGAAGGAAAGGGGGGCCGACCC
Organism: Triticum dicoccoides; assembly: GCF_002162155.2. NCBI lineage: Eukaryota > Viridiplantae > Streptophyta > Magnoliopsida > Poales > Poaceae > Triticum > Triticum dicoccoides. The sequence continues at coordinate 146,132,794 of NC_041389.1, read as the reverse complement.
CCTCCCAATTCAGATTGGGCTTGGGGGGTGCGCCCCCACCTTGGCCTCCTCCTCCTCTCTTCCA